>NW_006207163.1:693433-711597 GCF_000334495.1 Tupaia belangeri chinensis
CCTTCCTTTTTTTTTTTTTTTTTTAGTGAGATTTTTGCTATAGAGTGCTTGTGCTCGCTGGAGAGACAGAGAGACACAGCAAGACAGAAAGAAAGGAATCCTTCCATGGGGGAATGGTCTCCCCCATTTCCTTCTCCTCCATTCTCCTCTCCCGATTTTGGGTATGCACACACATGGACCTGACATGAGTTTCAAGCCACCAAGACTCAGACTCAAACTGCGGTCAGCCATGTGAGAGTCCAGAGATGTAACCATTACACCATCTGCTGGTCCTGGGATTCATTCTTTTTTTTCTTTTTTTGTATTAAAAACAAAACAAACAAAAAACAGAGTAAAATTAAACATTGGCCCAAGTATGACATTTTTTTCATCCTGGTAAGGATGATATATCTTCTGACATGAAGCATTGTACTGCATACACATATAAACAGATTCGTATTTCTAATCTTATTCTCAATTTTAATAAGTGCCCCTCTGACTGCCTCATGGCCTTTTAATGTCCCTAGGCAAGAGAGCATGAATCTACATTATTAGAATCTTACACTGTATTGCACTTATTATGAATTATAGTTATTAAAATTAACTGAAGCATGAGGAGAGCTTTTATTTATTAAACTATAATTGTTTCCAACTTTATAACTGTTAAGGTATTCTAAATAGCCTTCAAAGAATCTGGACATTTAAAAAGATAGGCTTTTAGGTTTACTAGGCAGGAACCCTTAGAGTAAGGACTTACTTTCAAGCATTTCCAAGCTCCTTTCTATATTATTATGTGAAGATATTAATATCAGTATTTAAGTTTTCTATAAAGTATTAAAAGTATGAAAGTCAAAACACCTAAGTAAGATAGAATAGTTTTGACTTGTTCGGAGAATTTTGTTCTAAGGGGGATGTGATAAATGAACAAAAATGTATTTTGGGGTGAAATAATCATTAATTTTGTTTTTTAAGGTTTTTGTCATAGGGTACATGCATTCATTCACCAGAGAGAGACAGACTGAGATGATGAGCAGGAGGAGAGAGAGAGAGAGTGAGAAATCCCCCCTTCCCCAGGAGGGTGGCTATACTGCAATCCTTCTCCTCCCCTTTCCCCCTGGGATTCTGGGCACATACACACACGTGTCTGGTGTAATGTTTTTAAATCTAATTTTATTTATTTTTATTATTATTTTTAAAATTTATTTATTTTACATTCATTCACTGAACATCATCACAACATACAAAATGCAATTTCCCATCCAAAATACACTATATAGTGATTTAATAATACATGTTATAGTCAACAAATAATTTTCCATTTCTTGTTTCATATATATATATTTTTTTCCCCCTATTTCTCACCATCTGTTATTCCTCATCCTCTTTCCAAACTGTCTTTGATATCTACAGTTGCTTTTCATTCTTTTTTTTTTTTTTTTTTCCCCAAGCCATTAGGTCTGGTATTCAAACCACAGTCAGCCATGTGGGAGTACAACACCTGAAACCACCATGTCACCTACTGGCCCCAATACACATTAAGTTTTTAGTCCAGATTTGGATTTAGTACTTGGCTTTGAAAGACCTAGACTTGGGACCAGCAGGTGGCGAGGTGGTTAAGGCGCTGAACACTCCCACATGGCCGACCATGGTCCATGGTTCGAGTCCTAAACCTGGTGGCTTGCTTTCTCACTTTCTCCCTCTCTCTCTCTGTCTCTCTCTCTGGTCAAAATAAATGAATAAATAAATAAAATAAAATAAATAATAATTAAAACAAAGAATAAGATTTTCTTAAAAAAAAAAAAAAAGAAAGAAAGAAAGAAAGAAAGAAAGAAAGAAGGAAAGAAAGAAAGACCTAGGCTTAACCTTGCCAGCATTCAATTGCTAAGTGGTAATTGAAATAAAATGATAATTTATGATGAGTATTCAAAATACATTCAATAATCAGAATTGTCGAAACCTGTTGTACAGCGAACATACTCTTGCATTACTATATGCCAATGAAAAACAGCATAGGAGAAGAGAGTAAGAAAGCACGGGGAGTTTCAGCAAAATTTTTACTCCAACTCACATTCACCCGAGGTTACCCAAGCTCTAGTAATCATTACAGTTTCATCTTTTTGCCTTTGTTCTTGGTTTCCAGATAAAATACAATTAAATAGTGAAGAATTAACAGTTGTAAGTTATTTATGCAGCTGTGCGAAGGTGGGGCAGGAGACATTAATCAGGAATAAATGAAAAGCACAACTTCAGGATATTAATTGGTCCAACTTGGGAACCTTGTATAGAAAATATCACTGGTGGCAATAACACCTCTCTTGGTCTCAGGTTAAAAGCAACTTATTAAGAGAAAAATTTGGACAAAAATATATCAAATAATGACTCTTAATTGAATATTATTGATAAACTGAATCTTCAATATTGTTTACCTGCATCTTACAAGATTTGAAATGAAATGAATTGCTTTTATAATTTTCAATTTTAAGCGTTTGATAATTGCTCTCATTGTTTGTATTTATGAGATAATTTGAAGTTTATTTAATCATAAATAAGAGTGTGTGTGTGTGTGTGCGTGTGTGTGTGTATGTGTATGCAATAGGACCCCTTATTTGACAGAATATGTTCCAAGTCCCACAGTGGATGCTGAAACCACAAATAGTACTGAATCCTGCATATACTATAGTACTATTTATTTATTTATTTATTTATTTATTTTGAGAGAGATATTTGCTATAAGGTACAGTAATATAAGATAATAACTAGTAGTAAAATAGAACAATTATGACAATATACTTAATATCAGTTATGTGAATGGGATTATTCATTCAGAATATCTTATATTACTGTACCACAAGTAATGAAAACTACAAAAAGCGAAACTGCAGACAAGGGGCATCTCAGTATTATTACAGCAGCATGACTATGATAGGGGCATGGCTCCTCCCAAAGTTGTTTTGCATGTTGAAACTCATGACAGTTATCCTTTGAAATAATCAAAGAAAGATGTACTGCTTGCACAGGCTGGCAGTCCTGCTTCTAAGGGAAAAGGAGGAGTTTCCTGGGAGGAAGTTGGAAAAGATTAAGAAGCAGGAATTATACAGTCTTTTATGAAGGAAAAAAAAATCTCCCTGGTGGGAAGTTTAAAAGAAGTTTCTGTCTAGTTCCAAATTTAAAAGAGACAGCAACATAACAGAAATATTTATGTGTGTATCTGGCAGGGACAGTTGCTTTATCAAAATGTCAGGGATGGTGGACACAGGTGGGAAAGCAAGCTGAAAGGTTGCTGGTACTGAGTCAAAATGTCAGAGAGAGGAGTCATGATTTTTTCTTTGGTCTCCATATGTGTGGTCACTATAGTAACAATAATAGTATTACTGACTTAATAATATTGACATCAAAGGCATAATGGATTTAATAAAAAGAAAACAAAGACTGATTATGTACCACTTAACTAATGAAGCAGGACCTTGGCACTGTCTTAGAAATATTCTGTGCCCCTCTTCTTTCATTATCTAGCAATTAACCATTATTTTGAATACCACGGCACATATTTGTTTAGTTTCTTCATAATATCTTCATATATTATGCATATGTTGTTTATAATATTTTCATCACTTATGAATTTTGAATAAGTGTATAATACTGTATGAATTTAAAACTTGATCTTTAACATGCTTTCTCTTTTTTTTAGAGGTTTTTGCTATGGACATGTGTGCTCGCCAGACAGGCAGAGAGAGACAGAGAGACAGAAAGTGAGAAAACACCCCCCTGGGGGGGGTGGCCACGCCGCAATCCCTTCTCCTTCATTCTCCTCTCAGGATCTTGGGCACACACGCACATGCGCCCGGTGGGATTTTAAGCCACCAAGTTTGGGACGCAAACCACGGTCACCTACATGGGAGTCCAGCGACATAGCCATTATGCTAACTGCTGGTCCCTCCTTGAACATAGTTGAGGTTCAATCACATTGATACATGCAACCTAGTTTCTGCCCTTTGCTATCTACTAATCCACCGCGTGAATAAACCACCATTTACTTACCCATTGCAAGCATGAAAAAGGCTTGTGTTGTTTCCAGTTTTAAGTTAACTTTGTCTTGTTGTTTGTTTTACAGTTAGGTGTATGTACTCTGAGAGAGAGAGAAAGAGAGAGAGAAAGTGAGAAATTATCCCCTGTGGAAGATGACCACACCAGAGTCCTTTCTCCTCTACTCTCCTCTCAGGATTTCGGGAACACACATGAATGCACCTGGTGTGTTTATCAAACCACCAGATCCAGGAACTGAACTGTACAGTTGTCTATATGGGATCCAGTCACCTCAACCACCATACTACTGGCTACCCAGTTTTAAGCTATTTCTAAGAAAATTATTTTTGTCATCTTTGATATGAGACATGTATAGGAGTTTCTCTATAAGTATTCCTAGAAGTAGACTTCGATATATATTGTTTGACATGGAATTGCTTGACATGGTATGTACATGTATTTAACTTTATGACAAAATATTAGGTATTTTTACAAGTTTACTCACAAGCACATGCACCACTACCACCGTTACCACATAAGTAATATATGGAAGTTATACATAATTTCTAAAAACTGTATTTGTTAATATATTTCTTTAATTTTTAAGGAGATTTTTTGCTATAGGATGTGTACTCTTACCAGAGAGGCAGAGAGAAAAGTGAGAAATCCCCCCCCCCCCCGTGTATAGTATAGCCACACAGCAATCCCTTCTCTGTTCCTCTCTTGGGACTTTGGACATGCATGCACATGTGCCCAGCATGAGTTTTAAGCCACCCGGTCTGGAACTCAAACTGTGGTGAACTATGTGGGCGTCCAACAATGTAATCATTACTCCATTTGCTGGTCCCTATAAACCACTTTTTAAGGTCTAATTTAGTTAGAAAGAAAAAATAAGTTCAGGAGAGCTGTTGTACTATATGTTGTCCATAGTCAATCTATTGGATACTTAAAATATAGCTAAGAGAATAGAATTGAAATGTTTTCACCATACACACAGGCACACTCACATACACATGCACACACACACGCAAATAGTATATGTGGTGATGAATATGCTAATTAATTTGATTTAGCCATTCTACAATATAGAACAGTATTTTCCAGTGTTAAAAAGGGAAGCAAACCATTGGAGACAAAATAAAGTGCAGAAGAAGCCAATAGCAGTTCTCAAGAGACCTAACCAGTTAAATAGAAAGAATAACATTCCAGCTTATTTTACCAGGAATGGAAATAAATTAAGTCATCAGATAGACACTCACCAGGGAATTTTTTTTTTTTCAGAAGAGGCCTGAAGGATCAGGCCCAGTTAAACACAGAAAATCTGCCAGAGGATATAGTAGCAAAGAGAACTTGTCACTGGCAGACTTCTCCCATAAATGGAGGAATTTTGACTGTATTCATTGACAATTCTGAAGCATTGCAATGTCCGGTAACTCAGAAACCACAATTAACTCACACTACCATACCCTCATTCTTAACAAAACAGGAGCAATATGATGTAAAGAAAGTTCCTCATGTAGTCTCTTTACAACAGGGATGACTTTGAATGAATGGTTTGGTATCCTGAAGAACTCTCATGTTCAACAGAGGAGGAAGTCATTTTGTAATGGTGGCCTAGATCTCATCCACGTCAGAAGCACTTTTGATTGATGTACTCTGTGTGAAAAGTTGAATTGATTGAAGCGTTCATCACATAAATTCAAGGAACTTCAAAATAGTCACAAGCCTAAATAACTTTTTTATTTGAAAAAACTTTTTAATATCTGAAAAACAAAACAAAACAAACAAAAACTAAATATTAACAGGGAATATGCCATATGCCTATCTGTTCTTAAAGATTTCATGGTTGGTTCAGAGAGAACAACTCTGTATTTGACTTCTTTGGTTTCTCATGCAACAGAAGGAAAAAGATAGAAATGGATTCTTATTATGCTAGAGGTATTTAGAATCTCATTGTCTTTGCCCATTTTTTGGACCTTGTCTTGGTAAACCTTGGTATTCAGAAATGTGAGTAGGTCCCTTTGTTGCTGTCACTTATTCTTTAACAGTGTGCTGTGACAAGTGAGGTGCCTCTCTTTATTAAATATATTTAAGAAACATTATAATTCCAGTTTTTGGTTGTAAGATTTATGGGAATATCTGGAACTTGGTTCATTTTTCAGGTAGTGTTATGTTAACCTCCCCTCTGACAGCTGCAAATCTTTAATGCTAATTTTTTTTTTTTTACAAGAAATGTGACTCTAGGCATTAGTTCCAGTTTATAATATTGTTCAAATGCTGTAAGTGCTTATTTACATAGTTATCTGATAAGGCCTTGGAAGAGAAGGTCCAATATAAAAATTTTACAATCTATGTTTAATAAATGAAGAAAGCATGAAAGGAAGTAGCAAGTTGAAAGATAAGTAACTGAGGTGAAAAACGTCAAAATATCCTAGGTAAACAATTTGGATTTAGTATAGGGAACCAGCAGTTACCGTAATGGCTATGTCGCTGGACTCCCACGTAGTCGACCGCAGTTCGTGTCCTGGACCCAGTGGCTTAAAACTCACGCCGGGCGTGTGTGTGTGCGTGCTCAAGATCCCGAGAGGAGAATGGAGGAGAAGGGATTGCGGCGTGACCATTCCCCCGGGGGGAGATTTCTCGCTTTCTGTCTCTATGTCTCTCTCTGTCTGGCAAGCACACGTGCCCTATAGCGAAAACCTCTCAAAAAAACAAAACAAAACAAAACAAAAAAACAATTTGGATTTAGTATAGTTATGATTCTAGTGTCCACAAAAAAATCTTTAAATATATTACGGTAGCTATAAGTATTAAAATGGATCGAATCAGTTTAGATAGTTTTAATCATAAAATTAATAACCATAAAGTCCTAGATTTCCTTATTTAACATCCTTAAACTTGGGGATGCTTTCTTGAGAATAGAAGGGGTAACTTTTTTTTGAGAATGTCATCTACCTGATGCTTAAAAACAGAGGACCTTGGAAATGGTCCTCTTCCTTACACTATAGGTAAAGTTATTTCTGTAGGAAAATACACCCTGTGGGTATGATTTTTTGAGTTAGGTTTACAATGAAAACATCATAATGATACAACTACTAGAAAGTCTTGTTTAACTCAGCATAAGATGTCCTTCAGAAATAATCTGAGTTAATATCGATACCCCCTTATTTCTATTTTCCAAGTCTAATCAACTATAAATTCCTATTTTCTAAAGCAAAATTTGCACCTCTGTGTTTCTTTTAACCATCATGGTCACTTCCTTAGATAAAGTCATCCTTAACTCATACCCAGACTATATATAGTCATATATATATACATGAACTATTAAAATTTATCTTCCCTTCTCAGCCAAACATTCTTCATACTCTTCCCTGGATGCCTGTTTCATCAGCTTTATGCTTAACTTTTGGTATATGCTTCCAAGACTTACATAGTTTTTCTTCTTTCTGCCTGTCCAGACTCTTATCACTTACCTTGGTGTTCATTCTCCTGGGGACAGTGCCTCCCTTCTGTGCTCACACATCATGTACTGATTGTTCTCCCAGTGTTTTTCCTGACTGTAGCCTTTGTCCGAAAGACTTCCTTCCTATGATAGGCCTTTCTCATATTTTCATGTTTCAGAATAGAAGTTTGACTTCTCAGAAGCTTCTTTCACCAGCTTTATCTGAAGGAAACTGAAGTCCCAAGTTCAGGTTCTCTCTCTTCTTTCACAGCACTCAATAGTAGTAAACATGATCAGAGCTTGTTAATAGCTAATTCCTCAGTTATTGGCCCACATAAATATTTAACTCATTTTTACTGAAAACTGTGTGTATGACATTATTCGAACATGTGATATGTACATTAATAATGATGGAATAAAGAGAAGTAGAAGTCCCTGGTGGTGTGGTGCTGCTAAATCTCTTCTCTGAGAGCTTCACACATGTATTCAGTGGAGTAAGGCTCTGTGGGCCAACACTAGTCTTTCAAATGACACTTTCTTTGTCTTACTTGAATTGATATAGAAATTTGATCAGATTCCTCTAACCAGTCTCTTTCTTTATAGAGTATTTGCAGTGAAAGACGGAACTGTGGAGTTAGAACCTAACTTACATTAGTTAATAAAACTGTAGAATTTGGGCCAGCAGGTGGTGTGATGGTTAAGGCACTGGACTCCTAAATAACCAACTGTGGTTCAAGTCACAGAACCAGTGGCTTGAGAATCATACTGAGTGTATGCATGTCCAAAATCCTGAGAGGAGAGTGGAGGAGAATAGAGAAGGGATTGCAGTGTGGCCACCCCTCAGGGGGGTGATCTCTCACTTTGTCTTGCTCTATCTTTCTGTACTGCAAGTGTGCATGCTCTATGGCAAATATATATATATATATACTAACTTAATTTTTGAAGTATTTTTTAAAAATTTTTCTTATTTTCTTAAAATGTATATCTTTTCTGAGAGAAGGAGAAAGAGACAGTGAATGACAGAAAGACTGACAGGGTCTTCATGCCATGATCCACACCTAGCCTTAGGTAGTACAGATTATGGACAAGTGCATTCACTTATCATGTACAGGGAAGCCCTGGCACATAAACCCAGGACCATTTATCTTACTACTGCATCACTATCTGGCTCCTAATTTTTGAGCTATTGACAATATGTTCCAATAAAATTTCATTTTATTTCCTGGAAGCTTTGTTGAAGTGTATTGGTGTTCATTTCAAATAAGAAAATACTACAGAGAACTAGTGGTGGTATGGTAGTTAAGGCACTGGACTCCCACATGACTGACAGTAGTTTGAATCTCAGACCTATCAGCTTGAAAATCATATCAAGCATGTATGCATGCATGTTCAAAATCCTGAGAGGAAAATGGAGAAGGGATCGCAGCAAGGTGATTCTTCCAGGGAGTGATTTCTCACTTTCTTTCTCACTGTCCCTCTCTAGTGAGCACACATGCTCTATGGCTAAAAACAAGGAAAAAAAATAAAATTCCTACAAAATGAAGGAGCAATTAGTAAATCTTTATATAAAATTTATATATTTTTACATGAAGAATATTTCAAGATGAAATAGGTTCAAAGTTAGCCAAAAGAGGAGAAAGTTCCCTGATACATATAAATATTTAAATTTGTTTGGAATATATCAAGTTACACGGGAGTATAAGTATGAAGGTAGGTAAGCTAATTTATTTTGAAATATACCTGTACCCCATTTGGACGTATTCTAGGTTAAGTTTTTGAGTTAGATGTTAGTTAATTTTAAAATTTTTATTAATAATTTAAATATGTTGCCAGAATTATTTTACTTGAAGTTCTTTCTAAGGAAGCTAGGAATTTAAAAATATAGACAGACTGAATAAAATTATGTTAACATGTACAAGTACAGGTTAATATGTCTAGGGCATTATAATATGAAACAGATTTCGTGAGAGGGAATTGTTTGGAAAACAGTAATGCTAAAATTTTCCCTCAAGGATGATATGTAATAAGATTTTTTATTCAAAACACATTATCATATTGTGCCAATTATAGCCATTATTTGGAGGAATAGCACAATAAATCCTATCATGGAAAACAAAGACATGAGTAATTTTTGTGAATGAACAAGCAAATAATATGAATATCATTTCTTTGAATTTACAAAGCGTGATTCTTTTGAGTGTAAGATACAACATATCCCCATTTCTTACTTATTTTTATTATGAGGAAATAAAGGAATCCACTTCATTGATATATAGGCAAACTCAGCCATAAAGTGAAAACTCATATGTGATCTGTGGATGTGCTGACAATTCTCTTAAGCGTATTATATTGCTTCCAGTGACAAAACTGCAAATGCCTCAAAATGGAAGGGCACAGTGGAAACAAAAAAGAGTATCAGTAATAAGAGCGTAATGGGACCAGCAGGTGGCGTAATGGTTTTGTTGCTGGACTCTTATGTAGTTGACTGTGTTTCCAGTCCTGGCTCCAGTGGCTTAAACTCATGCTGAGTGTGTGTGCGTGCATGCTCGAAGTCCTAAGAGAAGAATGGAGGAAAAGGATTGTGGTGTGGCCATACCTCTGGGTGTGGCTTGGGGGATGGGGGAGGGTGATTTCTCACTTTCTGTCTTTCTCTGTCCTCTGGCAAGTGCATGTACCCTACAGCAAAACTCTCTTTAAAAAATAATAATAAATATAACAGCAACATAATAACAGGATCACTATTTGCTAGCATATTATATAAAATCAAGAATATAATTCAAAAGTAAAAGAAGTCTTACTTGAGATTTATCTGAGTCAGCCCCTTTTTATTTCCATGTAACATATAAGAATAGTTGTTTTAGAGACCAGCATTTGGCATAATGGCTATGTCGCTGGACTACCATGTAGTAGACTGCAGTTCGAGTCCCAGACCCGGAGGCTTAGGCTCACGCTGGGCATGTGTGCACGCATGCCCAAGATCCTCAGAGGAGAATGGAGGGGAAGGGATTGCCGTATGGCCATCACCCCTGGGGAGTGATTTCTCACTTTCTCTCTCTCTCTCTGTCTTTCTGGAGAGTGCACGTGCCCTATAGCAAAAACCTCTTCGAAAAAAGAATAGTTATTTTGAAAAGGCACAATAGGTGGAACCAGCAGATGGCAAAATTATTACATCTCTTGAATCCCATGTAGGTGAAGGGATTGTGGTGCAACCATGGCCCCCTGGTGTTGGAGGGTGACCATAGCCTCCTGGTGTGGGGGGTTGATTTCTCACTTTCTGTCTGTCTTGTCTTTCTCTGTCTCTTTGCAAGTACACGCACCCTTATAACAAAAAAGACACAATAGAAATCAAATGTTGAGATGGTTTCAATATAAAAAACCAGCATAAATACCAAAATGGAAAATTTTATGTAAGTACTAGACTAGGAAGTATAATCTTATAATAAAGTGATCTTTAACAGTAGAAAGCTAAAGCTTTATGTTTAGAGAGATGAATGTGCATAAACCATGAACCAAATCCATACGTGGTGGGTGGAATGCCTAAATGTGTTTTGAAGAATCGGAAGTGTTCTTTCTGATTAGTAACTAGCAGTTTGAACGTGAGCTGTAAAATCTGTGTGTAAAATATTATTTTTAACAATTTCATTTTTTCAGTTACAAACAAAACTTAAAGAAAATGACAGGTAGAGGAAATATTAAAACTGGGATCTCCTTAATCATTGTCCTGTCACAGCCTGTCCTTAGATTTGTACATTTTAACTCATTGTTCACTTACATTTTAGTGATAATGATTTTTTTTTGAGAGGTTGTGCTATAGGGTGCGTGCACTAGATAGAGAGACAGAGAGACAGAAAGTGAGAAATCACCCCCCAGGGGGATGACCACATTATAATCCCTTCTCCTCCATTCTCCTCTCGGGATCTTGGGCACACACACACATGTGCCCAGCGTGAGTTTTAAGCCACCAGGTCCAGGACTTGAATTGCGGTCGACTACATGGGAGTCCAGTGACATAGCCATTATACCAACTGCTGGTCCCAGCAATAATGATCTTTAATTGATAGGAAAAAATCCTTGACATTTTAAAGAGGATAAAAATGAGAAAGTGATTTTAGAATAATGGAGGAGTAGGATTCTAGTGGTAGAATATTTACTTGAATATAAAAAATTATAAACATCTGTATTTAGTAGCTTTGTTTTAAAGACCTGAGTTTTAGAAATTAGACTCAGGTGATATGACTGTGTAATCTGTCATCCAAAGAGGGACTGTACTGGAAGCGAAAAGTAATTTTAAACCCAGGCAATCTCTTTTTGGGAAAATTGAAATATTTAGTTACTCTTTCTTGAATGGATAACTTTGCCCTTGTAAGCTCACAGTAGTCAGAGATCAATTTTAAAGGTGATCATTTGAGATGAATCTCGAAAAGATGAGTAGTGGTCAAATAGTCAGATTGGAGGTTGAAGAAGCATGGAAAGGAAAGAAAAACACAAAGAATAATCTTGTTCATTGATTGTTCTCAGTACACAGTAAAACGCCTGTGGCACAATGAGTATTAAAAAATTGTTGAAAGATGGCGTGGTTCCCTGGCTTGGTAGGTAGGGCAGACAGCTCCTACAGGCCAACATGTGGTTTAAGTTCTGAACCCAACATCTTGAGAAACACAACAGGCACTTTTGCATGCACTTTCAAAATCCTACTAGGAGGGAGAGGTGGAGGAGAAGGTATTCTGCCGTGATCATTCTGCATGAGGAATGCTTTCTCACTTTCTCTTCTCTCTATCTCTTTTTCTCCCTTTCTCTCTGTCTGTATCTCTTTCTGATGAGCACACATGCCCTCTAACAACAACAACAACAACAAAATGTTTAAAAAAATGAATCAATATGATCTAGCAATTTGACTTTTGGGTATAAACTCAAAAGAAATGAAAACAGGGACTCAAACATATTCATACAGTGATGTTCATGACAGTATTATTCACAACAACCAAAAGGCAGAAGAAACCCAAGAACAATGGAATGAATGTTTGAACCTTTTAAAAATTAATAGGTTGGAACCCTAATCCCCAGCATGGCTGTATTTACAGTTGGGGCCCCCAAGGAATAATTATGATGAAATGTGGTATCCAGCTACAGTGACGTGTGCTGCTGAAACATGGTGGCAGGTCTGGGTTTGATTCCTGGTACAAAATAAAAACTCAGGCATGGTGGTACATGCATGTAATTTAGGTTACAGAAGAGGCTATAGTGGGAGAATCACTATCTCAAGACTGGCCTAAACAACATAGTAAAACCCTGTCTACAAAATACCAGGCCTGGTGGCACATACCCGTAGTCCCATCTGGGGGACTGAGTCAGGAGGATCATTACAGAGGCACTCTCTTTTTAAAAACCAAATAAATAAATAATATTCCCAAGAGTGAGGTCCTGACCTTAAGGATACTAAAGAGCTTGATTTCTCTCTCTGTGCATACATTGAGGGAAAGACCATGTGAGGGTAGCTGTCTACAAACTAAGAAGGCAGCCATTTGCAAACTAGGATATATGCCCTCATTAAAACCTGAATTAGCCAGAATGCAGGCCTTGGACTTGGAGCCTTCAGACTATAAGAAAATGCATTCGATTGTTTAAATCATCAGTCTGTGTTTCGTTATGGTAGTCCAAGCCAACAAATATAGATTTTGGTACTGTGATATTGTAACAAATATCTAAAAGTGCAAAAATAACTTTAAATGGATAGAGGCTGAAAGATATTTGAAGTATAGTCTGAAAAGGACTAGATTGCCATGAAATGACTCTTGGGAAAAGCATGGACATGAAAGACAATTCAGAGGAAATTTCAGGAAGAAAGGAGGAGATCTGTAGAGAAAGTCTCATGTCATCATGAACTGAGTATTGGTAGACAAATGGACTCCAAAGGCCATTTTGATAAGTTCTTAAAAGAAAATGAGGAAATGTTCTTAGAAAATTGAGAAAAAACTATCCTTATAATAAAGTGACAACAAAGATTGGTAAATTCTGTTTTAGTGTTTTGTAGAAGATAAATCTTAATAATATAATTGGATATTTAGCAGAGATTTCTAAGGAATGCATTGGAGGAGTAATATGGTTTCTCCATATAGTTTATATTGGGTAGTCAAAAAGTCATGACATATTTTTCTATGTTTTTCTATACAAAAATGTATCATGACTTTTCCAATGATCCAACAGTAAAATGTGAGAAGAGACAAATTAATTATTAAGCTAAAAGAAACAAGAAGTTGAAGATTTGGAAAATTTTTAGCCTATCTATATTACAAAAATATGTAAAGCTTGTTCTGAAGAGAATACTAAGTTTGTGGCTGATAACCATTTAACAAAGGGTCATAGGTGTGACTCACAAATATAATCAGCCATTTTTACAGAAGGCAGTATTAGAGATGGGATTATAACAGCAGAGAGACTGCCAGTTTGAGCTAACAGGTATAGAGAATGAGTAGAGGATGGCTGTTAGAATATAGGCTGTTGGCTGCAAGATGGAATGAGGGGAGGCTGTCAAACATTGGCAGGCTTGCAGTTCTACAGGATGGGATGATACAGGTATTCACCTGTGAATGCTAGTTCTTCAAGAAAAGACA
Organism: Tupaia belangeri chinensis; assembly: GCF_000334495.1. NCBI lineage: Eukaryota > Metazoa > Chordata > Mammalia > Scandentia > Tupaiidae > Tupaia > Tupaia belangeri. Next base: position 707,489 of record NW_006207163.1, read on the forward strand.
AAATGCCCTGAGAATTGATTCAGAGACAATTAGTGCTGTCACCATCACAATCCTAGGAGACAAGACCGTATTCTCCTCAGTTTAACCGAGTAAGATCCTCTACTCAGTTTATGCTTGCCAGAGAACGATGGGGATCAGACTGCCCTGAGGAGCTATGTATTATGGAAAAAACTAAGCACAGATTTCAAAATTGTTTTCATCAGAATAAACTTGTATTTGATTCCATTTTTTCATAAACTTTGTGAAGTGCCCTCAAATTTGAGATTGTGTGTTTATGAGGTAATCGAGGTTATGTGAAGTCATGAAGATAGTGTTCTTGTCATATAGGATTGGTGACTTTGTAAGAGGAGGAAGAGAGATCTCTCTGACTCCAAGCTCCCAGAAAGAAAAGGTTATGTGAGTGTATAATAAAAATGGTGTGGCCTACACATCAATGGAAGAGGCCACAGAATGAAATCTATTTTGCTAGTGTCTTGAACTTTGACCTCCAGCCCTAAAAAAATGTGAGAAAATAAATTTGTTTAAGCCACCCAGTCTATGGTAATTTTGTAATGGCTTTCTGAGTGGACTAAGATACTAGTTAAAACATGGACGTCCATAGCCTCACACATTGTTGTTGTTTCTTTGCAGTTTTACATGTATTTTACTTTTATTTGATAGATAATTTCTCAATTCACTTATAGGGAAAATACTTACCCTCTAAGTATTTGTTCCTCTGATTTCATTACTCATTGTTAGACTTTTTATGTCCCTTTAATCCTTCTGCCCCAGACAAACTATAGTGATATCTCTGATTTATACATTTAGAAAAAATGAGCTCAACAGGTTCTGCCTTGTTTATTCATAAGCAAATTGCTTGAGGGAGTCCTAGTTCTTTACTTCACTTTGCTGTCAGTCTTATCTGGAAAGGTGCCCCCACCAAATGGGGAGGCTTGCCCAAATCTAGTATGTGTAAATAGGAATTGATTGTCTGTGAAGTTCAGTTAACAGGACATTAGTCCTGGAGTATTCAACATAGCTTTTGCAATAATAAAGGCTGATCAAAGGTGAATTAATTGTCACTCAGTATCTGAAATTAAAAAAAAGTGAAAACTGAATCTATTGCTTATTACAGTAAAGAAGATACTTTGGCCAGACTCTGTAGAGCAGGCTGCTGATCTTATAGGCATTTAGGGCAATGTGGAGTTCTGACATTACTGAATTTTCAACGTTTCTGGATCTGATGCCGTTTTTAGAAGGGGTTTCTCAGGCTAGTGTTTTGCATTGGTTGGCACTTAGAGATACATATTTGGAGTGAGTCCTTTCCCGATTGGCTGATTTTCAGAGGGAGTGTCTAACCCTGGCTGCATGCAAAATCTAAGTCATTGAAGTGAATTATCATTGAAATATTGAAAGGGCACAAAGTCATTTTGATGCAACTGTTCTGATGGCTATTTGTTACCATGACTACAGAACAATCAGTCCTTTTCTAATTTGTGGAAACAGATTTTAATTAATGAGATGATATTTTGATCTTCTCTTTATATTTGTTCTTTTTCTTATTTTTTAATTTGTTCGGAACTCAGTCCAGGAGCAGGGATGATATTCATTGGGCTCCCATAGACCATAAGCAAACCTTGTTAATACATTTTAAATGATTTCCAAGTAACATAATGATGAGGGCCAAATAAAAGCTCAATACTAGGTTATGAAAAGAAGAGAATTTTTGCTATACTAAGGGTCTTTCAAAATCAGGCTTTTACATGGAATTTAATCACTAGGCTTTTTCAATTCTTTGTAACCTTTTATAACTTCTTGGACTCTTGAAGATGCTTTTCATCTTTTCTTCTTTTTGTATCAGTCTAAACCAAGTTACATCAATAACTTTCTCAGAGTTTTAGAAAACATCCTCTTTTATGTTTTTTTTCCTTCTATTTTGTTTGTGGCAAAATCATTTTCTTAGTGGGGAAAACATAGATTTTTTTCCTAACAATGACCAAAAATCCTGCTTTTTCCTCTGTTGCCCAGAAGGCTCATCCTTTTTTTCTTTCTCTTTTTGGATTTCTTCAATTGTTTTAGCTCAAGATTCAACTTCATCTATGTTTGTTTGGTTTACTTTTTTATTATTTATTTTTATTTTTTTTAATTATCATCATAATCTTGTTTATATTACATTGAATTGCTTATAACTTTACAGTGTATTACATTGCTTTTTCAAAAGGGAATGCCATGCATGTCAGTCAATACAGAGACATTAATCTCCCCGCTTCATCATTCAATATCTTTTCAATTTTTCCCAATCATTATTATTATTATTCTAATTTTTTTAAACAGTCAATCACTATTTCTCATTTTGCTTGTAAAAAGACTTTACCTATTATGAAATACTTCTCAGACCAATTCATTTGAGAATGTTTGGTTTACTTTTAAACCTAAAATATTTGTTTATGTAGAAATACATTTGAAAACCTTAGTTCCTAGTCTAGCATGTCTGTGATTCCCCATTTCTATCCTTTTATCATGAGTGTCCTTTTGAAATCTTCAGGCTCATTTTCATGTTTATATTCCCCTTACCAACTATCAGAATTATTTTATTTTACAGTTTCTCCCACCTGAAAATTTCCCCTACTCCCTCCAAGGATCTACTTGCATTTTTTCTTCCATTTAGTAAATGTCACCTCACTTTTCAAAAATCAACTCAAAAGTCAACAGCATCTTTATGTCTTTCTTGAGCTTTTCCTGAAGCTTACCCTCTATCTCCTAGTAATGAGGCAGAACTTTATAATTGTTATAGTGTAAACGGTGGCTTTCTCACACGAGACCCATGTGACCCTTGGCTAATTGCCTAACATCCGTATGCCTCAGTTTCCACTTTACATTAATGAGAGTATATCATAAGAGTATTTTCCTTACTGGGTTGCTACAAGGATTATTTACATAGATAAAAAAGTATTTAGAACAGTGCATAGTACAGAATAAATGCTTGACAGATGCTAACTTTTTATTTTAAATGCTTCCACAATAAGCTATGCATTATTTATTGCAATTCCTACATTTCAGTGTATTTTAAAATTTATTGCTGATGTTTCTCAATGTCTGCCTTCTCAAATATTAAGGTCATTGGATGTCAAAGGACATGTTTATTTTTTTATCACCTGCACCATGTACAAGACTTGTTACATGGGTTCAGGACAAGTTTATGGACAGGATGAATACATAAATGTAAATGATATTTTTTCATTTTATTGTAATTCAAATCAGTGTAATTCAATAAACATTTTAAATGTGTCTGTTCATGCAAGGCTTTAGATCCCAGATCAGGGATCAAAAATGAATAATTTATGCACCTACATTTAGAAAATTTAGAATCTAGTGGATAAGTCAGAGATGTAATCGTTAAAAAAAAATGGAAATCCAGAGCTTTACATATAGAAAACATGGAAATATGCAGAATAAGGAACATAAGCATAAGCTTTCATTTTTTTCTGTTATCTTTGTAGTTTTATTTAATATTGCAAATTATTTAAAATTACTGTAGTTTAGGTTTCATTTGATATCCTGTGGCATTTGAATGGTGCTACAGTATCCAAATATTTGATTTTTGGTAGAAAACCAATCATTCCAATATCATTTCATAAATTGTTCAGTTTTTTCTTACTAATTTGTAGTAACTTGTGTAATAATCCAAAACTGCATCCTTGAATGTGCTTTTGAAATTTTAATTTGTTCAAATAACTTATTTCCTATTCCTACAAAATTAGCATAATGTTTTGGTCACTTTAGCTTAATGTAACGATAGCTCTTTCTCAAAAAATGTTCTTTGTGTTCTTTTTTCTTAATTGCTAGAGGGTTTGTCCTTTTGCCTGAAAGCAAGAAAGAGAGAGAGATGGAGAAAACCCCGCCAAATGCATCAATCCCTTCTCCATTTCTCCATCTTTTTGGGATTTTAGGTACACATGCACATGAGCCCAGTATGTCTTTTGAACCAAGAAAGCTGGGATTCAAACCACAGTTGGCCATGTGGGATCCAGCTCCCTTAACCACGAGGCAATGGAGCCAATTCACAACTTTTCTTTGGGTCAGCCTGTGGCCTGGTGGTTAAGGCAGCTGTGTCCCACATGGCCAACTCT
>NW_006207163.1:711640-745224 GCF_000334495.1 Tupaia belangeri chinensis
TTGTTTTCTTTCTCTCTGTCGCTCTCTCTTCGTTTCTCTCTTGCAAGTCCACATAACCTCTAGCAGTTATTTTTTATGCTCCTTTTCTTTTTCACATATTTTGAAATCAACCTGTGAATTATATAGCAAAAATTTGTCCATAATTTTTAAAGCATGAATTAGTACTATTTGTTTTGGTCTTTTCCTCCAACTTTCTTCAACTAATTTATATTCATATTGCAAAATCTACCTCATGATGCTGGGTATGGTAATATCTGACTAGACTAATACGCAGGGTATTTATGCTGAGAAGATTCATTTTGTATGCTGCAAAGATGTACAGTGGTTAAATGTCAGAATAAAATAAAATATAAAATAAAATATTTTAAGAAGCCACCTTAGCTGTCATAGGTTTAAAGAAAATTTTTATTACCCCATCTGTAGTCTTTTCATTACTCAATGAAGTCACATGCCTAACCTTAATTTCAAAAGGATGGGGAAGAGCAAATGTGCCATAAACCTAGTGAGTGGACAAATAGAAACACTGGAGAAAGGCACTCATGACCAATAAAATGGGTTTGGGAGAAAAAAAGAGATAAACCCACAAGGCCATCTTTTCACTGATTAGTCTATCATATTTAAATGAATGGATAAATTTCATTACTTTACATATAATGAAACGAAATCTTTGCAAGGTTATATAATTGAAAAGGTCTCAAAGCAGGTGACAATTTACGAAGTATAACCACATAACTTCTCACTTTGTTCATTATTCACAGCTCCCAACTCACTATAAGTAAATACAATCCCTTCGCAGACTATCACTGGCTCATTAGAACACTGTGTATCTTTTCCCTGTATGGTCATGCTATTCTTTTCAAAATGCACCTATGGGGACCAGCAGAGGGTATAATGGTTATGTTGCTGGACTCCCAGGTATCAGACATAGTTTGAGTCCTGGACCCAGTGGCTTAAAACTCATGCCGGGCTTGTGTGCACACATACCCAAATCTCAAGAGGAGAATGGAGGAGAAGGGATTGTGGCATGGCCATCTCCCCTGGGGGGTGATTTCTCGCTTTCTGTCTCTTTGTCCCTCTCTGTCTCTCCAACACATACATGCACCCTGGTGCAAAAATCTTTCTTTAAAAAAAAAGAGTTAAAAAATGCACATACAGCTATATCACTTCATGATATAAAACCATTGAGTGGCTTACCAATATTTTAGGACAGAGAGCAATGCCTTATTTGAACCGACCTTTGACTACATTTTCAGCTTTATGTTGTATAACTTTCTTCACTGTACATTGGTCTTCTTTCTCTTAAAACAAGTATGTCATAATTTCTCATCACAGAGTATTTTCTTGTGTAGTTCATATGCTCAGACTACTTTCTCTCTTTTTCTTTGCTCAGTTAATTCCTCCTGTTTTCTTGGGTGTTCCATTTGATTCTCTTCCCAGGCTAGATCTCATGATGTGTGTACATAGATTTTTTTTTTTTTTGCTTTGTGTTTTTCCTTATCATTGGTTAATACTTTTGTTTGTACACTAGACAGAACAAGTATACCATGGAACCATAAATGTTTACTATTAACAATATAAGACATTATAAGGTTAGTAATACTACTAATCTGTAAGATGTTGTTTAACATATAGGAAGTACACAAAATGTTTTGTTGAATGAATAAGTGAATCAGAAAGAGAAAGTATATTTAAAAGCTTATTGCTATGCTTTGTCTGGTACAGAATCCTACCCAAGAATAATAAGATAAAAATCAGTAGTAATCTAAAAAGCCAAAATATTTCATCATGTCAATATCTAAAATTGGAATGAAATATTACATTTTAATTTTTATAGTCATCATTTTAATCTATTATCATATATCTTTGATATTTAATCCATATGAAAAGGATCTCTTTTAAGTTACAAAACAGCACCTTGCTTTCCAGAGAGGTATATGAGTATAATTTCTTGGACAACAGTATCTTTAGATATTTTACATATTTAATTCTTTTGATGATTAGTTATTGTGCTTGTGGTGTGCTTGATAGGAGCTGGAATTGAAATCATTGTCTTTTCTACATGGAGTTATAACACTCTCTTGACATGAATCATAGAATGCTCATTAATGGTTTTGGTGCTCAATGTAATCGCCTCACAGAGGGACCAGCAGTTAGCATAATGGCTATCTCTGAACTCCCATGTAGTCGACCACGGTTTGAGTCCCAGACCCAGCGGCTTAAACTCATGCTGGGTGCATGTGTGTGCATGCCCAAGATCCTGAGAGGAGAATGGAGGAGAAGGGATTGTGGCGTGGCCATCCCCCCCTGGGGGGTGATTTCTTGCTTTCTGTCTCTCTAGCAAGCGCACACGCCCTACAGTATAAAGCTCTCCAAAAGAAAAAAAAAAAATGTAGCTGCCTCACTGGAAAAATAGAAGAGACAGGAGGCTTAAATTTTATTATCTTTTAATAAACTATTTTGCATACTGTCCCTTATATTTTTCTTGCCTCATAAGTTTAGAAGAAATGAATGTGTAGGTTTTTTATTTTGTTTTGTTTGTTTGTTTGTTTTCAATATTAGGGAAACTCTTCAAGACAAGAAGAGTAATTTTGTGTTAATAAAACACACACACACCCAAAACAACACTAATTTCTTCAAAAGGCCAGAACATTACAACACCATTTACTTGTTTTGTATCAAACAAAGATTGTTTCTAGATAAACTGACTTGTGTGTGAAAAATAAATATAGTGGCTACTGGTGTGATTAGAGCTGTGGTATACTTTTCTAATCTTGTAACAAAATATGTTACCTATTTGAGAAATGTGTCATTTCTGTAATGAGTTTATGTCAGCACAGGGTGTCAGATGAATAGCTCTAGGGTGTGAAGTTCTGTTTGTCCACCTACTTTGCATCCTATTTTTGATCTTTAAAAACAGACTGAAGTGGTATGTGCTTGTTATGATTCTGTGGCTCTTCTCTGACACCTTTCCCCATTCGCATTCTTCAACAATAGTAGTACCATAGAAAGGAACACTTCTTTTCATCACTGGCACCATCAGTACGACTATAAATGCTATGGGGAAACAATGAAAAAAAATAAAAATAAAAAATCTGGACTTCGCACACAAAGCCCTCATTTCTCGGGCATTTACATTTTCTTCTGCTTTGCCTAGAGATAACAGATGGCAGGGTGGTGATTTGGGATGCTAATTAGGTTGCTGTGTTTTTCAGCTAACCTTAGGTAGATAAAGTCCTTTGAGGGCTGATTACCGCTATGCCATTTTAAAATGCTAGCAGATAACCATTAAACACCCTTTACTAATAAACTTTTTATAAACAATAAAACCATGATTAACTCTAGTATAATAATAATAATAATAAACTCTACCCCAGCAAGACAGTAATTAAATGTACTGTGGCAGTTTGGAAGAGTGATTTGCAAGTTTTAACTAAGCTGAAGAACTATAGATAGTAAGCACATAAGGAATGAACACTAGTACCCATTTTTACATGATTCAGTGAAACCTCTATAACACAGTGACACAAAGAGAACTGCTATGGAAGCTGACATATTCTCAAGAAGTAGAGTTGAAGATGGGCAAATTGAATTTAACTCAGTCATTGTGAATACATCTTTGAAAGCTAGAGTAAAAGGAAGTGCCCATCATCTTGGGTAGAGTGTGTGAGGAAAGAACTATAATTAGACTCATAAATAAGTAGAAATGTTCTATTCAAAGGAAATCTTTTTGAGAGGTTTTTGCTATCAGGCGCCTGTGCTTGCCAGAAAGACAGAGACAGAAAGACAGAAAGTAAGAAATTACCCCCCCCGGGGGGGGGGGCTGGCCACACCACAATCCCTTCTCTTCCATTCTCCTCTTGGGATCTTGGGCATGCACGCACACGTGCCTGGCTTTCTGGCAAAATTTTAAAATCTAATTATAATGCTGGTATTAAGACATAATGAATGATAGCTTTAAGTTATAATTGATAAAAATATAATTCATGTTGTGTGTGGGAAACAGTCTTGAATTAAAAAAAGAAAACAAAGAAACAAAAAACTTGCTACACGTTAATATGAAATACTTTCTTCTGAGCCCAAAACAATATTTTTTAAAAACATGGATAAACTTTTTCAAGAAACAATATGGAATTATTTAAAATTTAAGATCATCTCAGATGGAAGCTAACATTTAGATATGCAAGTTTGCAAATTGAACACTGAATGCATATCTGGTATCTGAATCACTGCTGAATTTAGGAGTAGTATAAAATGTTCTCAAGTCTACCATAAAATGTATTTATCTGTCCAGAGGCAGGAGCACAGTGAAGTAGTTAAAGGCAAAAGTTCTGGAATTAAACTCCCTGGTTCAAATTGTGTTTCTTCCATTTATTATCCTTGTGAAATTGGGTTACTCTCTTAAATCTCCTTAACTTCAGTTTTCTTGTGGTACTTAACAGGGCTTCTGTGAACACTAAAAAAGAGAATTCACACTAAAAAATTAGCTTGCAACCTAGAACATGGAGCATAGTAAATACTCTCCTGATGATGCTAGATATTACTATTGCTAACATTGTATTAAATATAATGTGCATTCTAGTAGTAAACACAAATTACAGGGACCAGCAGATGACATCGTGGTTACGTCACTGGACCCCTACATGGCCAACTGTGATTCGAGTCCTGGACCCAGTGGCTTGAAAAACATGAGTGCCTAAGATCCCAGGAGGAGAATGGAGGAGAAGAGATTGTGACAAGACCTTCCCTCCTGGGTGGGTGATTTCTCACTTTCCCTCTCACTGTGTCTATCTCTCTCTCCAGCAAATGAACATACTCTAAAAAAAAAAAAACTCTTGGGTTTAGTAGATGGCATTAATGGTTATGTCACTGGACTCCCATGTAGTTGACTGTGGTTTGAATCCTGGACCCAGCGACTTAAACTCATGCCAGGCACATGTGCATACATGACCAAGATCCCGAAAGGAGAATGGACGAGAAGGGATTGCTGTGTGGCCATCCTCCTGGGGGGGGGGGGCAATTTCTCACTTTCTGTCTCTCTCTGACTTTCTGACAACCATACGTGTCCTATAGCAAAAACCTCTTCAAAAAAGAAAAGAAAAAAAGAAACAAACACACACAGATTAAGAAAACTAACAAACAAACAAAAACAATCCCCTGGGAATTTTACTGATTTCTCTAAACAACAAACACATTTAAAAAAAAAAAAAGTTTGTCTCAAACTGGTGTTATATCCATCTAGGATTCTGAGTTTGACAATAACACTAAAAGCAACCAAGCCCATCTGATGGTGCAGTCAAAAAATTATATATAATTTTTGAACTCTTTGAGGTAAATCCTAGAAATGATATCCTGTCACCCATAGATCCATACGGGTTCCCTGAAAACTAGGGCTTTATTTCACTATATCACTGTATAATTATCAAAATCTCAAAGTTTTTTCATTGTTTCCAGGTTACTCTTTAGCCACTCAATTGTCATACTCAACATAATCTCTGTTTTTTGTCATTTTTATTCATTTATTTGTCTATTTCATAAATAGGTCTTTTCATGTGTAAGCCTTTCTAAATTTCAGTGATGCTCGGGCCCTACATAGAAATACAACCATACCTCACACATCCCTCAGAAAAAAATCCACCAAAACAAGTAGAGCCCTATGCTCTCCACCCAAGACTGAAGTGGAGTCAGTAGTCCTGGAGCCATAAATCATGTTCATTGTCCATGCAACTTGCTGGCCTCCAAGAGAAACTTATTTCCCATAGCAATGTCCATGGGATTGAACTATTAGAAAACCTATAACCTGAGCCTAGAAGGAGATAAACAAAGAAAATTTATTCAATGTGAGTCCAACTTCTACTAGAAGAAATAGTTTCTTATGGAAGAAAGTATCATAAATATATTCTAGTTCTCTTTCTCAAAATTTTGCCACAATAAAGAAAAAAAAAAGTGCTGCAAATGTAAGCAGTAAGTATGTTTTAAATAGTATTTGTTAAAAAGAAAAAAAAAATAGTATTTGTGAAGGCCCAGTCACAATGATGCATGCTGCTGTGACTCTGTTCTCCAGGATGGGGTCACATGGAAGTCTTAGGTTTGAGCTCCAGTACGATTTAAAGACTGGTTATGGTGATGTGGACCTGTGATTCCAGTGACTCAAGCAGGCTGAGGTATAGGGATCATTGGGGATCATGAGCTCAAGGCTGTCCTGGGCAACATAAGAAGATCCTATCTAAAAATGTCAGGCAAGAAGCCAGCAGGTGGCATGGTGGCTAAGGTGCCGGATTTCCACAGGGTCAACCACAGTTTGAATCCCAGACCTGGCTGCTTGAAAATCACACTGGGCAGGCATGTGTGCATACCCCAAATTCCAAGGAGAAGGGAGGAGAAGGGATTGTGATGTGGCCATCCCTTCTGGGGAGACGGGGTAAATTCTCACTTTCCCATTCTCTGTCTTCAGTGAGCACACATACCCTATGGCACCCCTTGGTGGGGGGAAGATTCAGATACAATGGCACATATTTATAGTCCAGGTGGTGACAGCAAGATAGCAATGTGATGAGACTTTTGTCTTAGGAAGGAAGGAAAAAAGGAAGGTTGTTAAAAATGCAAGCTTGAGGGACTAGCAGGTGGCGTGGTGGTTAGAGTGCTAGACACTCCCGCATGGCTGATGGCGGTTTAAATACTGGACCTAGTGGCTTGTTTTCTAACTTTCCCTCTCTCTCTGTGTATCTCTCTCTGGTCAAATTAAAATATAAATGAATGAATAAATAAAATTAAATGAATAATTATTTTTTAAAAATGCAAGTTTTAGGGACCAGCAGTTGGCGTAATGGCTATGTTACTGGACTCCCATGTAGTCAACAATGGTTTGAGTCCCGGATCTGGTGGCTTAAACTCATGCTGGGCACGTTGTGTGTTTGCCCAACATCCCGAGAAGAGAATGGAGGAGCAGGGATTGTGGTGTGGTCATACCCCTGGGTCAGTGATTTCTTACTTTCTGTCTCTCTGTCTCTCTCTGTCTTTCTTGCGAGCGCATGCACCCTATAGCAAAAAACTCTCAAAACAAAACAAAACAAAAAACTCAGTGCTACTTTGAAATAATCTTGTCCAAGATGAATATAATAATTAATGCCAATTTACTGTATATTTAAAATAGCTAAAAAAAGTTTTAAATCTTCCCAACCAAAGAAATGATAGATGTATGTATAAGTTGATGTGCATATTAATCATTTTCATTTTAACATCATATATTGTATACAAGTAGCACAATATCATGTTGTACTTATAAAGATATACAATTATTATGTGTCTATCACAAATAAAAATTGTAAAAAAAAAAAAACCCTCTCGTGTGTTGTACTTTTGAAACTGTTTATTATCTTGACTGTCATGGTAGACATATATATTTACACAGGTGACAAAATTGTATAAAACATAACAAATAAATGCAGAAAGACACACATAAAAAAGAACACAATTAAAACAGTAAATCTATTACACTTAGTAAGACAAAACGTTATGATCAAGGAAACTGTGAAAAGCAGACACGGTTTGTCTCAATTTTATTTCATACAACTAGATACAGTTATCTTAACAAAAATTTCTATTAAATTAAACTGGGGGAGGCAGTAGGTAGTGTGGTGGATAAGAGCAGTGGATTCCCACATGGCTGACCACGGATCAAGTCCTGGATTCTGGTGACTTGCTTTCTTACTTTGTCTCTCTCTCTCTCTTTCTCACTCACTCTATTTATCTTTGGTGAAATTAAAATAAATGAATAAATTTAAATAAAATAATTCTCAAAAAGATAAACTCTAGAGCTGGCACCACAGCAAATAGTTAAGCACTATGTGTAGGGAGCTAGATACTATGTGGCCGATCAGGTTTTACATCTTGCCCTAGAGGCTTGAAAAACATGCTGAGTGTGTGTGTGTGTGTGTGTGTGTGTGTGTGTGTGTGAATGCTCAGGGTTCAGATGGGATGGAGAAGTGCAGGAAAGGGATTGAGGCATGAGCACACCTCACTAGGGGTGTTTTCTTCTCTCTCGTAAGCACACACTCTCTGAAAATTCAAAAAATAAATAAATAACCTTGGTGTTACTTTTAAATACTCTTGTCCCAGTTGAATATAATTAAGAAAAAATTTGACATCACATGCATATTCATTCTGCATCATTTTGAAGTTTATCTCAAGGAATGTTATTAAAATTATTAAGTTTGTAGTGAGACTCAAGGCAAGTGAATTTCATAAAATATTTATATTCAAAGTCAGATTATTTAAAGTAAAGCATGATTGTTATTTATTATATTTTGAAAGAGAGTGAAAATTTTCATTTGCCTTCAGCAACCAATGAATTAATTAAGTGAGTAATTGGGCTGGCTTTTGTGGGAACCAAGTTAAACAGTTGAAAACTCAACAATATAAAAACCAGCAACCTCATTAGAAAATAGAACAAAGACTTTGACACCCATCTCATCTAAAAAGAGAGACAGATGACAAGTCAGCATATGAAAAAAATTTCTAAATCATACGTCATCATGGAAATGCAAATTAAAATAACAATGAGAAGCTACTATCAGCCCTTAGAATCATCAGAATATAGAACACAGATCACATTACATTCTGGTGAGGATATGAAATAGAAGGAAGTCTCATTTATTACTAGGGACTAGTAATAGTCCCTAGTAATGGGACTATTACTACAGAATGGGACAGCCACTTTGGAAGACAGTTTGATACTGTCTTACAAAGTTAATCATGCTCATACAATCTAAACCAGTATCATACTCCTTGGTATGTACTTAAAGGACGTGAAAACTTAGGCAAACACAAAGCCCCACATCTTAATGTTTATGACAATTCCTGAATATGGAAGCAATCATGATATCAATCAGTAGATGAATGGGTATACTGTGTTATTTCCAGGCAAAGGAATGTTATTCAGCTTAAAAAAAAGAGTTATCAAGCCATGGAAGATAGAAAAGAATCTTAAATTGTATTACTAAGTGAAAGAAGTCACTATGAAAAGACTATGTTCTGTATTATTTTAACTGCACAGCATTCTGAAGAAAGCAAAACTATGAAGACAGTTAAAGATCCATAGTTGCCTGGTGTTGGGACAAGCAGTTAGTGTAATGGCTATGTCGCTGGACTCCCACATAGTCGACCATGGTTCACGTCCTGGACCTGGTCACTTAAACTCATGCCAGGAGTGTGTGCGTGCATGCCCAAGATCCCAAGAGGAGAATGGAGGAGAAGCGATTGTGGCATGGCCATCCCCCCTGGTGGATGATTTCTCATTTTCTATCTCTCTGTCTCTCTCTCTGTCTGGCAAGCACACGTGCCCTATAGCAAAAACCTCTAAAAACAAACAAACAAACAAACAAACAAAAAACAAACAAAAAAAACCATAGTTGCCTGGTGTTGGGAGTACTAGGAAGGATGGATAGGGACAACATAGATTTGACGGTAGTAGAAATGACGGTCCCTACACATTTGACCAAACTCGTAGACTGTGCAATGCCAAGAATGAACCCTAAAGTAAACTAGAACTTTGGGTGATTATAATGTGCCAATGCAGGCTCCTCAGTTGAAACAAATGGAATATTCTGGTGGGGAATACTGGAGGAGTCTATGCATATGTGGTTAGTAGGGAGTAGATAGGAATTATTTTTATCTCTCTCCAATTTTGCTATATACTTAAAACTGCCCTAAAAAATAGTCTCAATAAGAAAAGCTAAGTAGACATTCCTTTTCATGTGTTTTCATCTCATTTTTATTCCTTTTACTTTGTTTACTTCCTGACTTCCACACCTCATTTCCAATCCATTTTCCACAGCACAGCTAGAGCTGTCCTTTTCTAACAAGCAAGCTCTTCCACTCCGAGTCCATGCCAAATGCATCAGTACTCCTTGTAGTGAGAAACAAATTTACCATGACGCTAAGAAAGTTTAAGCTTTAGGGTCTCTCATATACACAGACAAGGTCTTGTGCTAATTTTTGTCTTTGGAATTTTCTGGGTTTTTTTTTTTTGTTTGTTTGTTTGTTTTTCTTAAAGAAGGCAAAATATGATTAAATTTCATACCCCATGAAGCTCGTATCCCATACTGCATGTCACTTAATTCTCAGGCTACTTCTGTCTTTGTATCTCTTGCTATTATTGCCAGTGGTGCCATCCTAGTCTTTCATCTTTGTGTTTAGAATACTTTAATAGTCAAATGATCTTGCTTTCTTAGGTCAAATGGGCAACATTTTCCTCAGATTTCTGGTTCTAAACTAATAACGTTATTTGCATCCACAACCACTTTTTTTTTTACATTTTTAAAATTTCATTTTGTCTTTTACATTCAATAACATTATTTAGCTTACAAACGGAATATTTCAACATGTAAACATTTCTCCCTAGTTCAGACGTTAAAACTGTATAAGTGTCTCCAACAGAGAATACAACTTTTCTTTGTCCTATTAATGCTTTGCCTCTCTGTTTTTCTTCTAAATGTCCTTCCTTAGACTCTACTCTTTCATACACACTATATCTGGTATTTACATCCATTTACTGTGTTTCTATATGATTGACTAAAGGATATAGAAACACAACCACTCTTATTCCTTGTCTTTAGAATTCGAGTCCCTTCTTATCTAAATATAATGACCTGAATTATCTCACTTTCTCCTCTTCCTCAGTCAATTGATTTTTTTCTAACCTACATATTCAAATTTCCTTCTGTTTTGGTTTGCCATATGCGTGTTTAAACTTATTCACCTTTGTCTCAACTCCAGTTCTCACCTTTGCCTCAACTCCAATTCTAAAGACGTATGACACAGCTGCAATAGACAAATAAAAAGTTCTTAAGGGTTTCTATTTCTATCCAGCTGCAGCTTTTTCTGTTATGGACATTTACAAGCTCAGCATCTTGAAAGCAATGAACACTTTATGTTTCTGGGTTTTGCCTCCTCCATTAGTTTTTTGAAATTTACTCCCAAGATCGTAAATAACTTTCTGCTAGCTCCAATGGCTTGTTATCAATCCTAGTCTGCTTTTGGTCTATTTTCAGTGGCATGGCTGCAGTTTTCTTAGACGTTCTTTCCGTGGTTCTGTGAGTTAGCAGTATCTACCTTCTGCCTACTAGACTGAGTCCTCTGAGTTCCTGTTTACCTCAAACTCTTCCCATATTCTGCTTATTCTACACAAATAGCAAGCACATTCACCGTCATAGCAAATAGTTCCCATATGCTTACTCATTCATGCACCCATTGATGTGTTGAGCATCCACTTGGTGAGAGGTATTGTGGTAAGTACTGGAGATAACATTTGAACAAGCGTGATGGGCTCCTTAACCTTTAATCAAACAACCAGGTATTGCTAAGCCAGTCATGTGTTTCCCTTGTGTTGTAAATTTTTGAAGAGAATTTAAAAATAAATGAAAACAAAATTGGAGCTTATTCACTGCTGAGTGGCTACTAACCTTAAACTATTGAATTGATCCTGCTCTTTAGATGCCAGAAAAACATTTATTTAATTTCTTTTATTTTTTTTTCTGTGCCAGTTTTTCTTCTACTCCTTTAGGTTCTTTGAATTCATCTATATAACTCCTGATCATTTCCCTTTCTGATGTTTGCCTGATTCAGTTTCAATTTTTCACATTAAAAGATCTCTAGTGATTTTATATGTGTGTGTGTGTGTGTGTGTGTGTATATGTGTGTGTTTTCTTTTCTCTTTTTTTTTATTGCTGTGCTGTATTCCATTGTATAAACACTGCATTTTGTCTGGAGTTCATGATTTTACTGTAAGAGACGTGAAATGGGGTTTTTGATTGAAAAATTGACTATTGGCATTGAAAAGAAGGGAGTAAAATAAAATAAAATTACGACATAGGAAGGGATATAGCATACCAATTCTCAATGTAGCTTAAGGATTAGGTCTTTTTTCCTAAAATCACAAGGGAGACATTATTGACTCAGGAATGTCATTGTGTGATTAGACCCAATACCCATGCTGGTTCTTGTTCGACATTCAAGAGGAATTAGAAACCCATGGACAGAACGAATGGCAAGCTACATTTATTGAAGGAGGAAACACTTCCAACACAATGGAAGGGGGGCCCAACAGGTTGCTATAGATGGGCAAAACAGCCTAGTTAAATCGGATCCAGATGAGGAAGAAAACCTGTTTCTCTTCGAAATGGGCTATCAGTCCTATAAGTCCAGCCTGGAACTTAAAACATCAGGGACTCTTGAGTCAATTTTGGGCCCTGGGATGGGCCAAATGGCTCTGTTTGAGTTAATGATGGAGATTTTCTTATCTTTGTGTTCTAGACTGTGACTAGTTTGGTCTGATTTTAGCCCATCAGCAGGAGGTCATAAATTCCTCTGAGACTTGTAATGGGGGCATAGTGAACATTTACCAGACCATAGAAAGCAACCCTACAGTAACTCTATTGGGGGAGCCCCTCCCCCATCTACCCACTAGGGGGCGCTGTCTCCTAGCTCATTATTAGAGCATGTGTAAAGAGCAGACAGGGCCAGACTCTCACACACACACACACACACACTCAGTGTAATTTGTTGTTTTTTAGAGATTTTGGTTATAGGGCTTTGTGCTTACCAGAGAAACGGAGACAAAAAGCAAGAAAACACCCCCCTCAGGGCCAGTGGCCACATTACAACCCCTTCTTCTCCACTCTCCTCTTGAGATCCTGGGCATATACTCACATGCACTTGGTGTGAGTTTTAAGCCATGGTGTCAAGGACTTGAACAGTGGTGAACTACATGGGAATCCAGCGATGTAAACATTATTCTATCTACTGGCCCCTTACCAGGCTTATATTTTATTTATTTATTTATTTTTTGGGGGGATCAGGTTTTTGCTATGGGGTGCATGCACTCACCAGAAAGAGAGAGACAGAGACAGAGAAATAGAAAGTGAGAAATCACCCCCCAGGGAGGATGGTCATGCCACAACCCCTTCTCCATTCTCCTCTCGGGATCTTGGGCATGCATGCACATGTGCTCAGTGTGAGTTCAAGCCACCAGGTCCAGGACTTGAACCGTGGTCAACTACATGGGAGTCTGGCAACATAGCTATTATGCCAACTGCTGGTCCTACAGACTTATATTTTTAAAAAACAGCTCGTTTAAGAAAATACAATGCAAACAGAGTAAATGTGAAATGATTTAGGAAGCAATTACACTGCAGAAGTCAAAATTGAGCTGGAGAAAGCACATGGCTTTCAGAAGAATTTAAGTGGCAAAACAGATTTGACTCTTATGGCAGCAGAAGAAAGAAGAGCTTCTTTAGGTTGATTCTTGGATTTTTTTTTTTTTTTTGACAACCTTAACAGTCAAAAGTGGTCTTTAAGGAAAATTTCTTAAGTTTGTACTTGTGGAGTTGGACTTTTGGAAATGTCATATAGCCATACAGAATAATTTATGATAATTCGATTTTGTAAGGTCATTTTTCAGATTAGGAAAGGGTATATATTTGAATTTGCTGAATTATTATTTTGTAGCATCCAAGTAAAGATAACTTGTAGAAATGGGCTATTTGTGCCTGAGGCCCAGGAAATACTTTTGAGGGGATCCTGACACAGACTCATTGATCTTTAGAACCCAGCACCAGCTTCCTGCTCAGTGTCTCTACGTGGAGGGCTCCACAGTACCTCAAACTTCACGTGTCAAAAAAACTAAACTTTGTACCCCCTTCAAAAGTTACACCCAGTTCTTCTTCCTTTGTTGCTCATATCAATGAAGTTCACCACTAACCACCTTGTTTCCAGTAGGTAACCTATGGATTATAATTATATATTTGATCTTTCTCCTATACTTCCTATTTTAGAAACAAACAACAAAATCTCTTAACATTAAATATTGCTTTCAAACTGAATTTGATTTTATTATATCTTCATGTCATTCCACGTTCCTTTGCATTTACTATAGAAGGGCGAATATCAAACTGAATTTCATCTAGAAGTTGAACATATTCCAAAGAGTGATATGTATGCTCCTTTAATGTCAGTCATTATTCTCTCTAGTTTTACTATTGTTATTAGGTTGCTATATTTAAATTTAATGAAGCATTTATTCTCAATCAAGAAGACCATTGAGATGATACAATTCTATAAGTCTGTGGTGTGAAATCAGAGTAATAAACTTTATTTGGTGTGAGATGAGAAATGATTGAATATGCTTTCTATTTATTAAGATTCTTTTATTATTCCTCTGTGATAAGTGAAGTAAATAATAAAAAGTATTAGAGTTTTTCCTAGTCTTTCATGTGGACTTGAATGATAAAATGTTAAAGACAAAAATTCTGTAGATAAAAAAAATCTCCTCCTTCCTTTGGTTATTCACTTTTAATATCTCATAGTAAAGTCAATTTTTATCAAAGTCAAGTTTCTAAATATGTAAATTCTTCAAAGGATAAGATAAAAGAAACAATGAAGCTAATTAGCATATGTTGTTTAATAAAATATAGACTTTGAAATAGTAATTGTCAGTGTCAACATAGGAAATTCAGCTATCTTATATCCACATAAGGTAAATTAGTAAATGGATTAATAATGATATGAAACTTAGATGGTATTTCTTCCATTAAACATATGTATGAAAACAATAAGCAAGAATAACTCATTTTATACACAACCATCATTCAGTTTTCTCTAACCACACAAATAAAAACTATCTATGTATTGAAAATTATTCATCTACTGTACTAAACTATTATTAATTTGCCTTGTTCCTCAGACCTATTACAGTGACTTTTTCATGTTATGTATTGCATAGATTTGGTCCATGGGACTACTGTACTTAATTAAAAAATAAAAGAAAATCAGATTTCTGATCCCTTGCTCATACTTACAGTAGCAGAATCTAGGTGTAGAGCTTCAAAATGCACTTAAACGGTATTGTTAGTGAAACTTATGTTCTTTATATTTTAGAATTAGTGATGCAAAGACTCAAAACTGAGTAATGTTGATCATTCAAAGAGTAATATGGGGAATAAGCAGCAAATAAGCAAAGGAGATATTAAACTTCTATTGCTAAGAGGAGAGTATAATGATGTAAGCAACATGGCTGTATGTTAAACTCAAGGGCTCTTCAAATAAATGCAAACTTCATGGAGAATATGATCTCTCCAAAAGGAGGAAGAAAATCTAATGGAAGAAATATCACTGCCAATTTTAAATTTAAAGTTTCTTGCCCATATTCCATTTGTGTTTCATATATATATATATTTTTTTTTTTTGAGACATTTTTGCCATAGGGCATGTTCACTTGCCAGAAAGAGAGAGAGAGACAGAGAGACAGAAAGAGAGAAATCACCTCCCACGGGGAATGGCCACACTGCAATCCCTTCTCCTCCATTCTCCTCTCAAGATCTTGGGAACCAGCAGTTAGCATAATGGCTACGTCGCTGGACTCCCACGTAGTCGGCCGCGGTTCGTGTCCCGGACCTGGTGGCTTAGAACTCACGCCAAGCACATGTGCGAGAGGAGAAGGGAGGAGAAGGGATTGAGGCATGACCATCCCCCCTGGGGGGTGATTTCTCGCTTTCTGTCTCTATGTCTCTCTCTGTCTGGCGAGTGCACGCGCCCTATAGCGAATACCTCTCCAAATAAATAAATAAATAAGATGTTGAGCACACACACACACACACACACACACACACACACACACACACCTGGCATGAGTTTAAGCCACCGGGTCCGGGACTCGAATTGTGGTCAACTACATGGGAGTCCAGCCGCATAACCATTATGCCAACTGCTGGCCCCTGTCTTTCCAATACATAAACTAACAACTTTTATAGCCATTAGGTGGAAGGTATTCCAAAATGAATCATTTTTACAGAATAATTCTACATCAATTCAGTCACTCTTAGTATGTGCATGCAAGAATATAGTACATTTAAATAGACACATGTAAGTGCTTAAACTTAGCTTTTGTCGTATTGAATTGATTTTGCCACCAAAATATTTTAAGAGGTTAAGTTATACTTAAATGTATTTTATATTAGCACATGTAGGTTAGTCTCCTACTATCGTTAAAATAAAAGGTCAAAATGAGAAATATACTCTCAGAAGAGAACCTGGCTATCCCACTTTCCTCTTCCTGGGAAAAGACATATTTGATTACTTCTGGAAAAAGTTCTGAAGTAATTAGTGATTTCCTCCTTTTTAGTTAACTACTTTAAAAAAAAATGACTTACCAAGTACTTCTTTATTAGTGCATGTCTGTCTCTCATATTCTAGAGCAAGGCTCAGCAAACTATGACCACAGGAACAAATGCAGCTTGCTGCCTATTTTTACAAATTAAGATTTATTTTCTAAGAGTCATAGCTATTTGTTTATGTATTGTCTATGGTTAATTTCATAATATAACTGCAGAATTTAATATTACAAAGACATTCTAGCCAATAAACACTAAAACAGTTACTGTCTTGTCCTTTACAAAAAGTTTGCCAATCCCTGTGGCGTGAATCTGTTTCTAGCATATTGAACAACTAGACAGGATCAAATTTTATTCCTTCATATGTCAAATTTATGCTCAGTACCAACTGAAATGTATAGAAAATAGTGACCAGAAAAGCAAGCAGTCGGTGAGGCTTTTCTTTTGCTTGATTTTATTTTTATATTCATACCAGCAGAATACTAAGTAAACAGAAAATTGATGAAATGATATATGATAGAACTAAAGACAAATTAAGAGAACTCCTTAGATGTTCTCACCAAACCTAACTAGGTACAGACCAGGATTCAGTCGCTTACCACCAAAAAAATCAAATATCTGGCCATGAAATTTGTCAAGAGGAAGGCTTTATGATGGATGATGGCAACCCAGGAGACAGACAGACAGTTTTGCTCAAAAGACTGCCTTTCTGTGTGTGTTTGGGAATGGGCTTTTATAGAGGAATAATTCTTGTCCAACTCTTTCATTAAGTCTAAATATGCAAATTAAGATTGAAATTGCTGCAGTCTTGGGTAATTCAAGCTATGGTCCCATTCGTTCATTAATGAAATCAGTATTGTTCTGATTTGTCTTTCTGTTGCCACCAGCATTTCACTGAATCCCAACAATGGGAATCAGCTTTAGGTCATTCAGCCTTCTCAATACAATACGTATGTTCTTCAGACAAACTTACAAAACAGCAGTTAGCATTGGATGCTTTTTTTTTTTTTTTTTTTTTTATGTGAGCTAACTGGTTGGTTACACAGCCTTTAATTCAATTCAATTTACATTCAAATTAGAAATATATACCTAAATCATAGTAGGCAATCATTGGACAGTAGCTGAAAACTGAATTTCAATAAACTTCAAATGTCTGTGAAAGATATATTTTAAGGGGCCAGCAGGTGACATGGTTGTTAAGGCATTGGTCTCCCCACATGGCTGACCTTGGTTCGAGTCAATCCTGTGACATCCTTTCTCATGTTTCCTTTCTCACTCCCTCTCTCTGTCTCTGTGGCCAGATTAAAAATTAGAACCAGCAGACGGCAGAATGGTTCCATTGCTGGATCCACATATAACTGACCACAATTCAAGTTCCAGACCTAAAGGGTTAAAATTAATGTTGGCACGTGTGTGTGTGAGTGTGTGTGTATGTGTGTGTGTGTGGGGGGGTGTGCCCAAGATCCTGAGCGAAGAATGGAGGAGAAGGGATTACAGAGTGGCCATCCTCCCTGGGGGTGTGATTTCTCACTTTCTATCTCTCTGTCTCTCCAACTAGTGCACATGCCTTATAGCAAAATCTTTCTACAACAATAATAATAATAATAACTAATAAAATTTCATATTTAAAAAAAAATTTAACAAGAAAGATATATTTAGGTTATTAGCTAATTTTACTACTGATGCAGTATTCTTTTAGTTATGACAAAGACAATTAAACAGTAAAAAGAAGAAATTTCCATGTCGGATATGTAAGTATCTTCAGCAAAACAAAATAATATACCTGTATGTTTCACTTACTGCTTTAAATTTTAATCACAAGTAAAAGCTCCAAGTGGTCTCAGAATAAAAATGAAGTAGCACAAATTTTGTTTCTTGTCTTTACAATCACTGTGTGATGTCTAATCTATTATTTAAACACAGGAATATGAAGTACCACAGGAGCTGAGACACAAACTGTGCCTGAAGCAAGCCTGAATGATTTCAAACGGCTGTGAATTTAATCTTGAATGAGTGTATTCTTTCAGGTAGAATAGCAAGTTTATTAAAGTATAAGTAATAAAAATGTGCTAGTTTGAAGGTTACATATATTTTGAAACTCAACAGTAACTACAGCAATTATGTAGCAATTATTTTAGCAATTATTTGTTTTTACGTTCTCTACATACTGCCACTCTGTATTTACTACACTGCAGTAGATGTCTATTGCCCGGTGCTTATTCCACAGTCTATTCTCTATTAAATCTTTGCAATTGCCTTTATTTCCTTGCAATTTATCTCTGGAGCTCTGTAATACTTATTCTTTTTTTCTTTACCTACAAAATAAATAAATCTGTCATAAAACCTAAATGTTCACCCTTTTCATTCGATTCGTAAACATTTCCTTTTCAAGTTTCAAGGCCTAGCATGTGTCACTGTATTCATTGTTCCTTGTCAAACCTTCAAAGGTGGAATTAGCAGCTTTCCCCTCCTCTTCTAACACTTAATTCATACGGCAAACATCGTAGTTGTCATGCTGTTAGAACATCTCTTTTTCTCTCTCTCCCTGTATTTCTCTCCATCTTTTCTCTTTCTCAAATTGACCTCTGAGGCAGATAATGTGCTGTGATCTTACGATCCTCACCGCATCACTAGAGCTAATGATTGCTTGTACCATATAGTAGACATTTGGGAAAATTTCTGCAGACAAATGAAACCGTTAATGTAAGAATTAATCCACTGCAAGTGGATCTTATGATAGCAATTGTACTCTTTAATTTGTAGTATTAAGTTTTTCATTTTATAACAATAAATGTTGCTACACATTAGGAAAAACACAATGTCTCTTCAGTTGCTTCTAAAATAAAATAAAGGGTTTACTAGCTTCTTTTCCTCCTTCCATATCCCGAGATTTCCTCTTTTTCACCAGCTGGGAAATCTGTGTGAATGTTTTTGCAATGGACAGTGGTATCAAGATGATCATTGATTTTTCTCTAGTACTTAGTATTATTAAATATGTTGCTAGTGTTTTTATGACATCCATAAGTGGTTGCATTCTTTTTTGTTTTGTTTTGTTTTGAGAAGTTTTTGCTATAAGGCATGTGCGCTCACCAGAAAGAGAGAGAGAGACAGTATGACAGTGAGAAATCACCACCCAGGGGGGAATGGCCATGCTACAATCCCTTCTATTCTCCTCTCGGGATCTTGGGCACACACACACAAGTGCTTAGCATGAGTTTAAGCCACTGGGTCCAGGACTCGAACCATGGTCGATTACGTGGGAGTCCAGCAACATAGCCATTACATCAACTGCTGGTCCCATGGCTGGATTTATTTGAAAAACAATTTTATTTAGGTGATTTTCCCTGGTGCTACCTAAGTATCTTATGAACAAATTGAGAAAAAGTTAACAATTTGACTATAAGAAATTATTTTTTATTAAAATAATACAGATTTGTGTGTTTACTAGGAACATGAAAGAAAAGGAGTGTTCCTTGTAGACAAATTTTTTAAATGTCATTTGCTTATTGTTTTTAAAGGCTTATAATTTAGTTTATGTTTTTCTGAAACACATTTGCCAAATGCTCTTTTCCTATTTCATTTATTGCCCTTTATTTTACTTTGAGAAATGGGTGATCATTTTCTTTCAGGTGATAAAATGAGAGGAGGAGAAAAAGCCATTCTGTTTTTCATCAAAAGTTGAAGCCGTAATTACAAAAACTACTATCTTATTTATTACTTAAAAGTATTTTTTCTGTAATGTACATCATCTTAACCTGGAGAATATAGAAGCCATAAAACAAATATGTCTTTGATTATGCTAAAATATTAGGATATTTTATACAAATTCTTTTCCTGCATTGTATTTTGGTATTTTGCCTCAGCCTGTATGAGGGAAGTTTGTTTCTCTGTTTTCACTTTAAGGAGATGGTGGAAGACATTCATGAGATTCCAGTGTTTTCTCTCTCCTTTCTTTGTACACTGAGTAGTATGAAGAGATGAGGTCTCTTGAAAGTGTGGTTGAATTTTATTATACACACTGCAAGCCATATGACTAGTCATGTTTCATCTCCTTGGCGATTATTAGACTTTAGAAACCCTTCTGTGGTCCACATCAATCAAATATATAATCATGAATTTTATCACAGCAACATTGTTACTGAAAATTCAATATATACTTCCAAAAAACAAACAAAAACTAGTAGAATTATTAATAAAGATGTACAACAAATGTAATTTTCAATATCAAATAAGATGAATATGTCTATATTCTTGATGTGATTATTACATACTGTATATATCCTTCAAGAAACCATATCATGCCCCACAAAGATATACAACACTTACATGCAAAATAGAAATCATTTTTTTATTATTTTGTTTTTATCTTTTTGTAATTACATTTCATCACTGTGTATCTTTACAGTACACAAAATGTATTTCCCCAGCATGAATACAGTGCATATATTAGTCATGTCAAAGATATTACCACTTCATTACCACATAACATTTCATTTTGTGTTTGTTAAATTTTTTCCACTGATCCCCTTTCTCCCACTCCCTATTAACCAGACTCCTGATACTGTCTCTATTATATGCAGTTATCTTCCCTGCTATTATACCTTCCAGTCATTCAGTTTCTACCATAGAGTGTAGACATTCAGTCTATGTTAAGTTGTTAAGTGGGAGCATACAAAGCCTCTCTTTCATGGTCTGATTTGCTCTGGTAAGCATTAAATCTGCCATAGTTGTCCACTTTGTATCAAATGCCAGGTTCTCATTGTTTTCATGTCTGAATAGTATTCCATAGTGTGTGTGTGTGTGTGTGTGTGTGTGTGTGTGTGTGTGTGTGTGGTGTATTTCAATCTATCTGTTCTTGGACATTTGGGTTGATTCCAAATCTTAGCAATTGTGAATAATGCTGCAATAAACATGGATATGGATGTTCAAGTGTTTTTCTGACTGAGTGCTTGAGTGGAATTTCTGGGTCGTATGATATTTATAGGGTTTTGAGGAACCTCCATATTTTTCTCCACAATGACTGTATTAATTTACATTCCTACCAACAGTGTGGGAGAGTTCCCTTTCTATCACAGCCTCATCAGCATTTATCATTCTACACATATTTTAAATCTTAGCCATTCTGACTGGGATTAAGTGGTATCTTATTGTGGTTTTGATTTGCATTTCCTTCATGATAAGGGATGTTGAGCATTTCTTCATATTTTTGCCTGTTCTTATGTCTGCCTTGGAGAGTTCCCTGCTCAGCTCATTTGTCCATTTTTAAATTGGATTGTTTATTTATTTATCTGCAGGGAAGCTGCTTGAGTTCCCTTTGTATTCTGGTTTTCAGTCCCTTATGTGAGGCGTAGTTTGAAAATATATTCTCCCACTCTGAGAGTTGCCGCTTCACTTTAATTATTGCTTCTTTTGTTGTGTAAGGCTTTTTTTGCTTAATGTAATCCCACTTGTCTATTTTTTGGGATTATTGCTTGTGTTTTGGGGGCTTAATTTAAGAAGTCTTTGCTGACTCTGGTGTCTCCAAGAGTTTTCCCTGTGTTTCCCACCAGTAGTTTTATAGTTCGAGGTTTTATGTTTAGATCTTTGATCCATTTTGAGCTGATTTTTGTTAATGGTGAGAAATTAATTTTTGTGAAGGTGGATATTCAGATTTTTCAACACCATTTGCTGTAGAGATTTTCTCTCTTGTGCCTTTTGTCAAAAATCAGTTGACTATACATTTTTGGATTTTTTTTTTTAGAATTCAGAAATGAAGTCATTGGGACTTGTGGTTTTCTTTGTTGAAAGAATATTACTGATTCAATCTCACTGCTTATCAGTCTAGTCAGGCTTCCTATGTCTTCCTGATTCAAAATTGGTAGATTATTTGTGTACAGATATTTGTCTAACCCATCTAGATTTTCTTGTTTGTTGGCATATAATTGCTTGTGGTATTCTCTCATGATATTTTGTATTTATGATATGTCTGTTGCAATATTGTTTCATTGCCGATTTTATGTATCTGGTTCCTTTCTCTGTTCTTGGTTAATCCTAGCTATTAGCGTATCAATTCCATTTATCTTCTCAAGGAACCAGCTTTTGATTTCATACATTTTCTGTATAGTTCTATTCTCTATTTCTTTTTTTCTGCTCTAATCATCATTATATTTTTTCTCCTGGAATTGTTGTTGTTTTTCGAGTTCCCTGAGATTTGTTGTTAGGAATGTCTATTTTTCACATTTCAATTCTTTTATTGTAAGCATTAGTTGCTAAGAATTACTCTCTTATGGCTGATGTTTCTGTGTTCCATAGGTTATGGAAAGTCATCTGCTCATTATTATTGATTTCAATGAAACTTCCATTTCAATCTTAATTTCTTCAATGATTGTGAAGTCATTCTAAATTAGGTTGTTTAGTTTCCATGTACTTGTATATTTTTAAGGATCCTTTCTGAAGTTAATTTCAAATTTTATTCCATTATTGTGGGAAAAGATGCTAGATATATTTTCTATACCTTTGAATTTATAGACCTGTTTTGCACGCTATTACATGCTTGATCTTTAAGAATGTTCTATGTGCTCGTGAGAAAAATTTGTATAGTGTGACTATTGGGTTAAAAGTCCTAAAAGGGCCTGTCAAGTCAATTTAATTTACGGCATTACTTAGATCCTGTATTTCTTTGCTTTTTTTTTTTTTTTTTTTTTTGTCCAGATGATCAATCCAGAGGATTTAGTGGGGTGTTGAATTATTGTGATGATTATTGTGTTGCAGTCTATCTCTCACTATAGATCTAGCAGTCTTTCTTTCACATATTTGGATGTTCCAGTGTTGAGTACATGGATACTTATAAGCATTGGGTTATCCAAACAGTCTTGATGCAAAAAAATACATCATGACTTTCCCAAGGAACTAATAGTATATCTTCTAGGTGAATTAGTCCTTTTAGTACTGTATAGTATCCTTCTTTGTATCTTCTTATAGTTTTTGTCTTAAAGTCTTACTTTGTCTGATATCTGTTTTATGACTCCAGACTTCTTTTTGATTTCCATTTGCATGAAATATCTTTTTCCAGCCCTTCACTTTTAGTCTATGTATGTCTTTATCAGTGAGGTACATTTATTGTAAGCAGCATGTACTGATTTCCTATTGTTTTTGGTTTTGTTTTTATCTATTCAGCCAGTAGGTATGTTTTAATTGGAAAATTTAATAGTTTAGCATTCAACATTATTAGCAATATTTGCAAACCTATCCCTTTCATTTTGTTAGCCTTTTTGTTTATTTGTTTGTTTGTGTTCTCTTAATTCTTTTTGTCTATTTTTATTTTTCCTAATATAGTACTTCTTACAGTGCTTCTTGGAGAGGTGATCTAGTCTTGGTAAACTCAGTTTTTGTTTATCTGAGGATTATTTTTTCTTCCCATTTGAAACATAATCTTGCCAGATAGTATTCTTGGTTGAAATTTTTTTTTAGCAGTTTGAATATGTTTTCCCATTCTTTCCTTGCTTTCATTGTTCAATTTGAGAATGCTGATGTTAGCATGATAAGATAATCGTAAGTATCTTGATATTTCTCTCTTGCCATTTTTAGAGTACTGTCTTTGTTTTCGATTTTTAACAGTCTGACTATGATATGCCTTGGGAGGATCTTATGTAGATTCTATATGGCATTCTTTGTGTTTCCTGAATCTGGATGTCTAAATGTTTCTGTAAAACTGTGTCTGAAAATTTTTCAGCAAGTATTTTGTGAAATAGATTTTCTATGCTTTTATTTTTTTCTTCACCTTCTGGATTAGCTATTATTTGAATATTTGGGTGTTTAATGGTGTCTATTACTTCCCCTATGTTGTCCTCATTTCTCTTATATTTGGATTCTTTTTGGTGGTTTTGACTAAGATAGAGGCTTTGTCTTCCAGAACAGAAATTCTATCATCTGCATGGTCTAATCTGCTGTTAATACTTTTTTTCGGGGGGAGGAGGATTTTTTTTTTATAGGGTGTGTGCACTTGCCAGATAGACAGAAAGCGAGAAATCACCCCCACCCCCCCAAGGAGGAATGGCTGTGCCACAATCCCTTCTCCTTCATTCTCCTCTCGGGATGTTGGGCATGCACACACACACTCACAGCATGAGTTTAAGCCACAGGGTCTTGGACTCGAACCGTGGTTGACTACATGGGAATTCAGTGACATAGCCCTTATGCTAACTGCTGGTCCCTATTAATACTTTCAAGAGAGATTTTTATTTCCTCAATTATAGTCATCCATCTCCAGAAGTTCCATTTGATTCTTTTTAAGAATTCTTCCTTCTAGTCATGAAGGAAAAAAGAATGAATTCCTCACTTCTTGAAATTGGTTGTTTTCTCTTTCATCTCATTGAGTTTAGAAACGGTGAATATTTGGAATTATTCTTCTGATATTTCTGTGATTTCTAATGTTTATTCGTTGTTGATGAGGTGCTACTCAACTTCACTGGGGGAGAGAGATTTTCAAGTTTTCTCATATTTTTTGGGATTCTGCTCTGACTTTTAGGCATCCGGAGAGGTATTACTTCTTCTTTTTGAATTCATTTTTAAAAAGTTTCTGTAGCTGTTTCTTACTGTTTGTATTGGTTCTCTGCCATTTTCTCTATTCTTCATGAGAGGGAAGCTAGAATCCATAGTAGGTATTTTGGCTTGATGGAAGATAGATTCTCTCCTGGAACTCCTCTAGAGGGGAGAAGATGGGAAATGGTTTCTCCAGAATCTCATTGTCATCAGATAGGTGTATCCTCTTTCAAATGTTATATTCCTGAAGCAATAGGGCTGAACAGTGGAGGCTTAATATAAGGATGGAAGAGAAATTGTGAGCTGCACAGGGTGCAATGGGCTGGCATGCAAGTGGGTTTTCATTGTGTCCATCTGTGGGGTAGAGGAGGGGCAGGCCAGCCCAGGCAACAGCCTGTTGCTGTCTGATCAATCCTGCTGGTCAGCGGGAAGAAATAACTTTCATTTTTAATGAATTTTATGTTCTCCTAATTTCAATTTATTCCTGCCACTTTGGCTTTTATGACTCGTGCTTTTATCATACATACATTTAAAATTTTCCTTATTAATGCATTTGCATGTACTTTTAAATTATATTTAAAATCATGAGCAACACACTTAAATAAATAAATATGCAAGTACAATTGAAGAGCGTTGTCTAGACTTCAGACAAGGGCAGAAGATTTAGCAATTCTAAGTGTAGCAGAAACAAATGATTAAAACAAAAAAAAATAGTTTTGGGTTTTAAAAACCTTAAGCAAAATTAGTGAGGAGTTAGAATTCATGCCAAAAAATTAGTATTTATTCCTAAAGACCCTTTTAATTCCCTTTTAAGATATTAGGATGTTTAATATAAGAAAATGGTGATTTAGATGGAAGTATATTTGTTTAAAAAATAATAATGACAATGACCAGTATTTAGTGAGATGTATTTTTTTTTTTTTTTTTTGGAGAGGTTTTTGCTATAGGGTGCATGCACTCGCCAGAAAGACAGAGACAGAGAGACAGGAAGCCAGAAATCACTCCCAAGGAGAGATGGCCGCACAACAATCCCTTCTCCTCCATTCTCCTCTGAGGATCTCGGGCATGCACACACATGCGCCGGTTGGATCCGGAACTCAAACCGCAGTCAGCTACATGGGAGTCCAGCGACAGCAATTACACCAACTGCTGGTTTCAGTGAGTAGTATTTAAAGTCAAAACTATGATACTTTCTCTGAGATTTTGTATTAATAGAAATATAATGTCATAAATTCTGACTTCATATATCTGAGATTAAAGTGTGAAAACCTACTTTTAAGACATTTTTGAAGTATTGAAATATGAAAATCATTATTTCTAGACTCACTAGTAAGAGAGCAACTGTCATAGTACATAGTTTTTCTAAGATCTATTTGTTTTGGATAATTTAATTTAAAATAGATTGTTCAACATGTAGAACATATTTGGCTCATGCCAAAGCATTTATCATACTACGTTCTTTTAAAAATATTTCTTTAGTAAGAGAAATGTGTCACTTGGAAGATAAATATTAGAACCAATCTGTGCTCTCAAACACAATGTACCTTTCTTTTAAGTAGTATGTTAGTAACTAGAAAATATCACTATGGAAAAAAATTATAAGTAAGCAAACAATGAAAACAAATATCTCTAGAACATCTGCCTTAGAACTTATTTTGAATAAATGATCATATCTTGTTAAATGCTGTTTAACAACCTTTATAAATACTGTGTGCTTTGAAAAGACATTATGATAATTTCTATATGAAAGCAATCTTTATTTCCCTGTCAATTTAAAAATTGTTTTCATCTCAAATTGGATGCATTTTTATGATAAAAATATTTACATCTGTAAAATTTGGCAGTCATGAGTGAAAAGAATTGGTAGAACATCTTTTATACTTGCCTTTTTTTCCCTGCATTAATATTGGAATACATTAGTGAGCTTACCTAAATGATTCCAACACTTTGGATACTGATATACAATGTTCAGTACACTTTAATGGGTAGTATAGGCCTATGGAAATAATTGTTTAAACTCCAAAATGCTGTGGTTCCTTGGTGTTTTAAGTGAACATTTCTTTGTCTTTTATTCCTTCTTTAATAGAAATAAAGTCTATTAAACATAAAAATAATTATAACTATAATAAGTTAATATTTTCAATTTGCAAGCATTTATCTATCTCTGTGCCATATTATTGCTCCCAATCACCCAACATTAATCAAGAACACAGCTCAAAATACATCGGAAAGAAAAAAAAGAAAAACATGAAGATAAAAGATAAAAATGACCAGTAAAAACCCTAAAACTGGCAATGAGCAAAAAACAAAGAATGATAATATGACATCTTCTTTACAACCTATTCTTAATCAAGCAAATGACTAGTTTATGAGCTTTGCAGATGGATCAATAGCGGCTCAGTTATGGAGCAAAGATCTATCACTAGGACACAGTTCTATACATGGATTCTTGTTTGCCTGCTGTGATCAAATATTTTGAGACATGAGTATTTTAGAATTAAATTTTCACATATATGCTCACGCTCTTAATTTTTAAAAAAGAATTGCCAGATATTTTGCAAAATAATTGTAAAGATCCTTTCCTTGAAGTGTAAGAGATTGAATGTATAAAATAAATTTAAACAAAGAAATAAGACAATTTTGTAAACAAAATCACTTCCATAGAGTATATGTATATGTGTAAACATGCACATGCATGTGTTGTTTTCTTCTTTAATCTCTGAACATGTTATAATTTATAATTTTCTAGGCCTGGAAGCTCTTTTTTTTCCATAATGAAATTTGTAAAATGGGCAAACTATCTCGTTTGTGTTGGAAGCTGGATGCTGATCTTCCAGCTTTATATCTCTTTCATTCCTTACCCTGATCACAATCAAATTCTTCACTCGTCTCCATGATTGGCTTGAGAACTATTTGGACTGAAATCAGATATGCAACACAGATGGTGTCTAATATTGCATCTTGGTTTTTGGCTTGACTCTGGATGTGCTTATTCAGTGGCAGAGGAAAAGGGAAGAGCTGCTGACAGATGACACTATTAGGACCACCACCGCCAAGATAGACTGGCACCATTAGAGTGTTCAACAATCTGTTTTATATCTCCATGATTCTAAGTTCATATTATTTAACAAAGGTGTTCTTTGAACAGGTAATATAATACCTGGAACAAAGTCTATATATAAAACACTCGTTTTACTCTTTAACTGGCTTATTAAGCAGAATGATTTTTGCATTCTATATTTAAAGAGAGGCTATATATCATAGAGGTTAACACTAGTGAGTAATATATTAACTTCTATTAACTCATCTAAATCTGCAATATGCCTGTATTTTTGCATTTTCAAAAGCAAAGTTCTGTTTTGTTTCACTGTAACTTAAAACGGATTAAGGGCATGTATTTAAAATCAACTCAATAGTTGGTTATTCTTTTTTTATTTATCATTATTATTATTATTTAGTCAGAAAGGGACAGAGAGAGAGTGAGAGAGAGAGAGAAAGAAAGCAAGCTACCAGGTCAAAGACTCATGTGGAAGTATAGTGCCTCAACCACCATGTCACCTGCTGCCTCGGCTCTTGATCTTTTAATATTTAGACATTTTGATTCACCATGGAAATCATTTGTCAAAAATGTCAGGCATTTTAAAATGGTAAGTATTTTTTTCAAATAAATATGAGTGTATTTTTTTGTTGATAAGATGAATGGATATGCACTGTAGATTTTTTAAAAAGTATCAAAAGTACAAAGAATAAAATGCAAATAAAGATATTCTCTCATACAGAGATGATTGTTAACTTAGTGATATACTTACTTTCATAGCTTTTTTATTTCTCAATATTTATGGCATATTATGTACATTGTTTAGAAAAACTATTTTTATTTGTAAGTATGAAAGGTTAGAAAATGAGAGCGATTGGTTGTGAAAATGTAGCAACTTATACATAATATAATGATGATCCCGCTAGAATTGAAATTAAAATGGTAAAGTAGTAATACTTATGTTTAGAAAGCACTTTCTTATGGTCACTGAATTTGATTTTTACAGAAAACTTCTTGAGATAAGAATATTACTCTGCATTTTTCCATTTGAGAAAAACATTTTCTGAGACATTAGAAATTGTAACCAATTTCATGTAGCCCCTGAAAAGTCAAAAGTTTGGATTCTTCCAAATCCAAACACTATCTTCTCTTCCTACATATTCTGCCAAGAAGGGAAGTGAGTCAAGCCATGTGTATTCTGAAAAAAATACCAGCAAAATTAGTCAATAGGTTATATATTTTAGAGAATGAATTTTAAAAAAAAAAAAGTGTACCTGATTTTGAGTCTGGAAACCATACAGTTGGTTGGAGTAACTACAGATAATCATCTTTTTTCATTTTGTGGACACAGCCCCAGATTTGATTAATTTCTATTTCATAGAAGTGATTCTACTATTTTTTCTGCTGCTAAATAATTATAATAGTTTTAATATTTTCCTATCTTAGCCAATGAGCTATCAGTACAAATTGCTTTCATGAGGTTTTTTCAAGATAAATAATGAAAATCTAATTAATAAGTTAGCCACAGAAAATTTAGTCTGCCTAAGTGCTGAGGTTTAAATGTTGTCCATTGCATATAAAAAATTACCTGAAGCCTGATAATGTCTAATACCTCTTTTCTGATAAATTTTGAAACTTAGTTTTATTTTTTCTTATCATTAGCATTTTAATATTATATTTAAAGATTTCAAAGCAAGATATCAATGGCACTTGACATATCTCCTCACACAGAAGCTAATAATTTCCAAAATATTTGTTTCTTTTAATAGCATTCTCCATTTTTTTAATTCACACTACTTTTATTTGATTACAAAGTAAATAACTAGATCAAGTATGTGTATAAGGGCATGCCAAAGAGTTCATGAAAAATGCATATAATGAACAAATTGTGCATTTCAGTTCATTTAATTATGCATTAAACTTATGGATTTAAAAATTTTACACTAATGTAAACATGCAATTTAATTTGATTTTCCCCAAGAGTTTCAAGCCCCCCTTGTATAATAGTTATTTTTTTAAATCTTACTAATGTATATATTGTTTTATTTTTAAATATATATAACAAAGTAGAATCAAAAAGTATCTTTCCAAAATTATTAATTACAAAAGTGACAAGATCATTTTAACTTTATAGTCAAAGTTTTTGTTTCTAAGAAACAAAAGGAGGAAATATGACTTTTTTTTTTAACTAAAATATAGGAGAAGCCCCAGCAAGTTATTTTGTGGATACGACAAACTGATTCTAAAGTTTACATGAAGAAGCTAAGTACCTTTAATAACCAACACAATATTAAAGAAGAAAAAAGTCAGAGGAGTGACACTATCTAATCTCAACACTTTCTGTAAATTTATAGTAAACAAGGCAATGGACAAATGATGGTAAATTCTACCTAACAGAATAGCTAAAATTCAAAACATTGGCAACCAAATAATGGTGACGGTTTGAATCATCAGGAACTTTCATTTATTGCTGGTAAAAACGACATTTTGGAAAGCAGTTTGGCAGTTTTGTACAAAACAAAACGTATTTTTATATGATCCAGCAATTGCACTCCTAGGTGTTTACTTAATCTACACATAAATGTTTATACATCCTTATTCATAATTGCCAGAAGTTGGAAGCAACCAAAATGTTCTTTAATAGGAGAATGAATGAATAAATTGAATCCATATGATTGAACACTATTCAGTGATAAAAGATAATTATCTATTAAACCTCAAAAGACATTAAAGAACCTTAAATGCCAAATGAAAGAAACCCATCTGAAGAGGCATATATAGTATATGATTCCAACTCTATGACATTACTGAAAAGGCAAACTGTGAAAACAGTTAAAAAATAATCAGTGATTTTTTTTCAGAGGGTCAGCAGAAGGGATCAGCTAGACAGAACATGGTATTTTAATGGCACTGAAACTATTCTGTATTATGTTGCTTTAGTGGGTACAGATTATTATAGTTTTATCAAAATCCACAGAAGGCCAAGTGGAAATATGGTGGTTAAGGCCATTGAATCCCAGATGGCCAACTGAGTGGTTGAATCCTGGACCCAGTGGCTTGGAAAACTGTCAGGGAATGTTAGTGTGTGTGCCAGTCTCAAGAAGAGAATAGAAGAGAAGGGATTGCAGTATGGCTATCATACAGGGGGTAATTTATCACTTTCTTTCTGGTGAGTATATGTACCCTATAGCAAAAACAAAAACCAAACAAACAAATAAAACAAAACCAAAAGTAACTCATAGAAAGTAAAACATACAGTGAACCCTAATGTAAAGTGTGAACTTTAGTTAATAAAATATAAATATTAACTCATCAATGCTAGTATATATTCTATACTGATGCAAGATGTTAACAATTGAGAAATTGTAGAAAGAGAGTAGTGATTGGGATTTGAGATGGTAATATGGAAACATTGTACTTCCTGCTCATTTTTTTCTATAAATAAAATCCTTTCTAAAAAACTAAAGTCTATAATTTTTAAAATTCCTAAATAGTCATCGATGTTCACACTCTCCTTTCTTCTTCTCTTTCTCTATTTAAGCATTCTTTATCACACACTCCACCAAAGCTCTTTTTACCAAAATCATTGCATGTAACCCATATATTGTGAAAGCCATTGATCAATTTTCAGAACTTGTCTGAAATATTTGAAGAAAATATCACTTCCAATTCTTTGAAACACATTTCTTACTTGATTCTCACTAACTTCTATTTTTCCTCTTCTCCCTAGGCTGTTCTCAATCCTATTTGCTGGTGACCTCCAGATGCTAAGATTGCCCTGGAGATCTTCCTTTATGCTTAGCTTAAAGATACCCCCAGAAAATCTGTATGCTAAGCTATCATAATGTTTTTAAGAGGACAAAGTTTAATTTAATTATTGTATTGAACAGTGGAGCTTTTGGGAGGAGATTAGAGTGAGGGTCTCCATTACTGAGTGCTAGTGGGTTTAAAAAGAGGGGAAATGAGAGAGACATTGACGTGGAACATGGACCATGGTTTCTCTGAGCAGATGTGCCATCTTTTCCATTTCTATATCCATGTTGTAGCCAATCTGATGCCAGCCTGATGCCAGTCTGAGGCCAGTTTTGCACCTTTAGACTTTTCAGCCAAAAGCATCATGAGTCACGTAAACCTTTATTCTTTATAAATCACGTAGCCTCAGGTATTTCTGTTAGTAACAAAATAACAGATTAATAATTACCTCTTCTCTTTTATTCAAATTAACTTTTCAGATTGCTTTACCTTTAACCTAAGCACTGATGAGTCATGAAGTAAAATCCCTAACCTGGATCCTATTTCTAAAATTTAAATTTATTTATCAAAAAAAAATGCACAAACCTGTTGTTAGAGAGTTTTGCTATACGGCATGTGCACTTATGGGAAAGACAGAGACAGAGAGACAGAAAGTGAGAAATCACCTCCTGCGGGGGTGGGGGAGGAGGTGACCATGTAGCTATCCCTTCTCCTCCATTCTCTAGGGATTAGGAGCACATATGTACACGTGCCTGGTGTGAGTTTCAAGCTGCCAGGTCCAACACTCAAACTGCAGCAATGTGGAAGTTCTGTGACATAACTATTACGCCACCTGCTGGTCCTTATTTACCAAAATTTGTAGTTTTAGTCCACATTTTTTATAAGATTCATTGTACTTAACTTTATTTATTTATTTATTTTTTAATTTGACCAGAGAGGGACGGAGTGAGAGAGCGAGAAAGAGAGAAAGTGAAAAAGTAAGCTTTCCCGGCCCGTGGGACAGTTGAACAGGTTCCTTGGGGGAGGGAGTGAGAGATGGGACAAACACACACACACACACTACGAGGTGCTGATCAAGTCGTCTTCTTCCGTCTACTTCTGTTTATTGAGGAGAAATGGCGAGTTATATACAGCTGGTGGGAACCAGTTGGTTGCCCGAAATGCAAATGAGATAGGGAGAACGGTTGGTCACATGATTTCTGAGAAACGGTTTGCTCAGTGAGGAAATGAAGCCTAATGGTTTCCAAGATGGTGGATAGCAAGATGGCTTCCATATGCAGTGCTTACCACATGTCCCCCTTTTTTATTTTTTCAAAGAGAGGAGAAAAACCTGGGGGAATCATGCCTGTCTTAGGTTGGAGTCATTTTTAGAGCCACACGTCCATCCTTACCCATCATTGGAGAATCCCATTGCAATGATGGGTTTCCTGTCTTAGGTGGGAGGACTGTACAGCTGCTAGGCTCAGACTCTCTTACCCGTCTTTGGCTAACTGATTCAGCGCCTCAGGCAGGAGCACAATTTAGGCTCCGCAATATTCCATCTCCAGGTTGTGGTAGTGGACTTGGATAGGCTGCACTTTTATGGCATTTAAGGAAAGCCATGAGCTTATTAAAGAGAACAGGCCCAAAGAGCAAACAATCAGTAAACTCAGAATCAGACCAAGTATGGGGAGGAAAAATGGGAGGAGTCCATTCCATGCAGACCAAAAGGGATTGTCACAAACGATGACAGACTTGTTGACGTAAAAGCAGCAGCGTTCCTGTAAAGCAAGACAGAGACCCCCCCTGTTCTGCCAGGATGAGTGGCGCCAGGATCAAAACCAGCAGCTGTAGTGTCGAAGAAGCAAAACAGGATCAGGTATTTTTATTTTGTTGATCTGTGGAAGGAAAGAGAGATATCTCAGGGCTTTCATTGTCCCTGGATGGCTTGTTAGAATCAATCTGTTTGATTAATCTTTCTGGTAACCAACGAGCAGCATCCATTTTTTGAGAATAGATGCAGACAGACCCTCTGCCCCAAATGAGGACAGGGTCTGGACCATTCCATGTATTGTCCAGAGGATCTTTCCACAAAACTGAGGCAAATTTTGTTTTGGTAGTTGAATGCCAGA
>NW_006207163.1:746664-776196 GCF_000334495.1 Tupaia belangeri chinensis
GGGCTTTTAACTTCTTCCTCACTATCTAGGGAAATAAGATCCTCTCCCTGTTCTTTTTCAATTTTAGAATCCTTGGTTAGATCTGAGTTGGTTATAGCCTCCTCCTGGGATTGATCATTTTGCATGATCTGCTCTCCCTTAGCGACCATAATGACAAGAGCTTCTATTAAGCTCTGAACGGATATTTTTTGCTGTCTAAGCTTTTGTCCCATTATTACCCGTACTTAAAATAAAGCGTAAGTAAATACTTACCAGGACTTCTTCTCTTCGTCCCTCTATATTTTTCACCAGCCTTTCTCGGAACGAATCTCTGCCATTCCCTTCTGGACGATTCTATGCTGTCCTGTCTGTTTTCCGCTGAGGCTTTTCTGGGTTGTTCTGCGGTTGCTCTGCACTGGAGCCTTCCTCAGGAGCTCTTCACTGGATCCCCTGTACCCAAGTCCCTGTTCAGGCGCCACGTGTCCCGGCCTGTGGGACAGTTGAACAGGTTCCTTGGGGGAGGGAGAGAGAGATGGGACAAACACACGCGCACACACACTATGAGGTGCTGATCAAGTCATCTTCTTCTGTCTACTTCCGTTTATTGAGGAGAAATGGTGAGTTATATACAGCTGGTGGGAACCACGTGGTTGTCCGAAATGCAAATGAGATAGAGAACAGCATGAACCAATCATTGATGTGGGTGGATCTCTCCCATTGCCTAGAAACCCAACCACTTCTGGGGAGAACAGTTGATCACATGAGTTCTGAGAAACGGTTTGCTCAGTGAGGAATTGAAACCTAATGGTTTCCAAGATGGTGGATAGCAAGATGGCTTCCATATGCAGTGCTCACCACAGTAAGCCACCCGGCCCAGAACTCGAGCTGCCGTTGACCATGTGAGCCCAGCGCCCTTAGCCATTATACCACCTGCTAGTCCCTTAGTCCACATTTTTATCCTTATTATATTTTGAACTGATTCTTCTTACATCAAACATGCTCCTCTTTTTGTTCTCTTCATTGTCATTATTGCATCCTATTCATTCTTGACTCCTTTTTGTACCCAGCAAGCCATATTGAATACGCCAACAAATAACATTGATTCTATCTTCAAAATATACTCAAAATCTGACCACTGCTCACTGCTTCTATTTTTTTTTTAGAATTATTTTATTTATCCTTATTCATTTATTTATTTTTATTTGACCAGAACAGGACAGAGAGAAAGTGGGAAAGCAAGCTGCCAAGTCTGGCACTGGAACTACAGTCCGTCTTGTGGGAGTCCAGTGCCCTTAACCACATGCCACCTGCCGACCCCCAGCTTCTATTTTTTTTCTCTCCATTCTGTGTTAAATTGCCATCTTGGCCAAATTAATGAAATTTTCTGAAACAACTTTTTGCTTCTGCAATTCTCATTTCAATGTAGTTTTACATGTTCTGGTTGCCACATTTAACCATAAATAAAAAGAAGGAACCATGTAGTCGACTGCAATTAGAGTCCCAGACCTGGTGGCATAAAACTCAGGCTGTAAGCATTTGCATGCATGCCTAAAATTCTGAGAAGAGAATGGAGCAGAAGGGATTGAGGCATGGCCATCCCCTCCAGGGGATGATTTTTCACTTTCTATCTCTCTGTCTCTGTTTCTTCGGAGAGCACATGTGCCCTATAGCAAAATTCTCTTCAAAAAAGAAAATAATAAAGTAAATAAATAAATTAATAAAATAAAATAAGAAGGAAAGGGTGAAATTCATTTTAATGTATTTAACTCATTATATATAAAAGTGATCATTTCAACATGCCATAAGTATAAAAATCATTAAGATATGTAACATTTTTTCAAACTAATTCTTCCACGTTTGATGTGTATTTTAGGTCTCCAAAACATGTCCTATTAAATTAGCTATATTTGAAATACTCAGTTTTTTGTTTGTTTGTTTTTTGGGTTTTTTGTTTGTTTGTTTGTTTTTGAGAAGTTTTTGCTATAGGACGCATTGCTCACCAGAAAGACAGAGAGAGACAGAGAAACAGAATGTGAGAAATCACCCCCCAAGGGAGATGGCCACGCCGCAATCCCTTCTCCTCCATTCTCCTCTCAGAATCTTGGGCATGCCACGCACGCACACATGCACAGTGTGAGTTTAAGCCACCAGGTCCAGGACTTGAACCATGGTCAACTACCTGGGAGTCCAGCGACATAGCCATTACACCAACTGCTGGTCCCTGAAATGCTTAGTTTTGGTTAATGTATTGGCCAACATGATCAGTACAACTCTGCAGTCTATTTCCCGCTCATTTCTCTCTGCTCTCATTAGCTTCTGTCTACCCTCCACCTTACTTTTGGTCAGATTAAATTACTTCCCACCTAAAGGTCACGGCACTTGCCATTTCTTCTTGACATTGTCTTTTATTAGATATGTACAAAGTTTACTACTTTTATTTCCTTTACAAATTTGTTCAAACAATAGCATTCTGTTACCTCCCTATTTCTCCCTATCCCATTTCATTTTCACTTACTATGATTATCACATTATTTATCAATATATGAAATAATTAACATTTTTCCCACAAAAACGGTGATTGCACATGGTTCAAGTTTTGTATGTATACATGTGTATATGTATATGTGTATCTCTATGTGATGTGTGTATATGCGTGTGTGTATTCAATGTGCCTTTAATTCTAGCTATAAGCTACATGAAAGCCATGACTATTTCTGCTGTATCACCATGACTTAGTCCAGCACTGGCTTATATTAGATAGTAAATAGTTAACTTATAAAAAATAGAAGGTCTTGAAGTTATTTTAAATCAGAATAACAATGTAGTGTGATCCTACATTTAATGAAAACATTACTAAATATATTTTGCTACATTATACCTTTATCTTTTCTTGGGTGGCAATCTACCTTGAAATGTAATAGCTTAAAATAGGAATCAGCAAACTTTTCTGTAAATGACCAGATGGTAACTATTTTTGTCTTTGCAGATCATAAGGTCTCTGTTGCAACTAGATGAATTTACTATTGTTGCATAAAAGCAGATATAAACATTATATTAACAAATGAGTCTTGCTGTGTTTTAATAAAAGTTCATTTAAAAAAAACAGGATGCCAAATTATGGGCTCTAATTTTCCAGGGCTTAAGACAACAATCATTAATATAATCCATTAGTCTGTGGGTCCAGTGTGTGGCTCTGCCGGTCTAGACCAGGCTTGGCTAATCTCAGGTTCTCTTATGGCAGGATGAGGAAAATGACTGTCTAATCTAGCTTTACTTACATGCCTGGCATTTGGCTGGCTGTTGGCTGAGACAACATAAGTAACTGGGCCAACTATCTTTTATCATCCTCACGCTAGGTTGGGACTATTCATGTGGAGGCTTGGCAATATTGCATAGAGGAGACTGATAACAAGCAAATCTTCTTGCCTCATTCTACTGGTCAAAAGAAGTTGCCAGGTCATCCCAGATTTAACACATGATGCATCAGTTTTACTCTTGTAGGTTGAAGTGGCAGATCACAGAGCAAAAGAAGCATGGAAAAAGCAAAAAAAAAAAAAAAAAAAAAAAAAGTCATTAATTTGTGCAAAAATTATACCATATTTTGAATTTCATATATTAAGCCAAATAAACTCTCAGGAAATGGTTCATTATTTGAAATCTCTGAATTTGTGCCAAGTAATTACATGTGAGCCTGTGATTTTTGCCTACTTAATACAGTTGATATTGGGACCAGCAGACGGTGTAATGGTTAAGTTGCTTGATTCCCATGTAGTCCCAGACCTAGTAGTTTAACACACACCGGGCAAATGTGCATGTGTGCCCAAAATCCTGAGAGGAGAATGGATGATAAGGGATTGCAGCATAGCCATCGCCTCCCACCCGGGGAGGTGATTTCTTATTTTCTGTCTCTGTCTCTAACTCTCTAGTGAGTGCACATGTCCTATAACAAAAAATCTCTTTTTAAAAAAAGAAAAAAGCAGTTGCTATTATCCTAGTTTTTATGACTATTTGAGTTTGGAGCATGTTATTGTTTGTCAACACTTGTAGGTATTTATACTCCTTAACCATATTGTTATTTCCTGTACTGTGTCTTTTAATTCATAATTTTAACTAAATATTCTGACAATTTCTGTTTTATTATTTACATTATAATGTCTAAAGCACATCTCTTATCAAGGTATGTTAATTCCCCTATTTTGGTAGAGAATGCTGAAACTTCAACTCTTGAAAATGAACAATGCTAGATTGCAATCTCTAGTGTTAAATATCACCATGTTGCCTTTTATTTTGGTAGTACCCTAGAGGTAATGATTCAGTCAAATATTTTATTACCTGCTTATCTCTGTTGCTTCGCCAGGCTGTTTGGAAAATGAAAGCAGATGGAGCTGGCCAGAAATGCAGTTCAAAGAGACAGTTACTTACCTACCCATTAAAGTTTGTGATAGATCTAGACAGGCAGTCCAGGAAGAACTTGTTTTTTATGGTAACAATTTTTTTTTTCTTTTATACACTGCCTTATCCAGATAGGAGAGAAAAATAGTCTCTCAAACAAAATTTTTTCAGTTTTTTTATTCTTCAGAAAATATATGCAAAATTAACAAAATGTTGGTAATGTTCTAATAAATTTGTATTTTAGACATTGGAAAGGCAACCAAATGTTCTTTAACTGAAAGATATTACATTAATTAATAGAAAGGTATCTATCCTATTACTCAAGGTGCATAGGAGACTGTAAGGTGAAATGGAATTATAAATTAATATGCAAATAATTCCAACTCAGTAAGGCATTTTTGTCAATTAACTATTATCAAAACTTATTTAGAAAACTCCCACATGTCTCTTTATGATTTCACTTGAGTTAAATTGATATCTCACCCCCTGAGTAAATTGATTTTAATATTGAGATATAATCTAATATCATTGCCTGAGTATCTTCAAATACAATGATGAATGTAATAGTTATTCATGGAAATATAAAATTAATTTACTCTGGAGACAGTTCTAGTTAAAGAAAGGCATTGCAGGGAGAGAGATTGATTAGAACTTAGTCTACTATGAAGATGTTTACATTAAAAAAAAAAAGCATTTTGAATTTTACCTAAAGTATGCATGCCTTAGAGTATTACTCAAAATTTCTTTTAGATGAGATGTATCACTAGTAAAAGAAGGAATCTCATAATAAATATTCTTGGGATATAAATTATTAAAAACTATGTAAGAGCATAATTATCCTTTATTCAGGAACAACGACTTCAGCTTCAAAAAGCCTTAAGTATTCATAATTTTATACACACACATACACACACACACACATTATATCCACACACAAAGACTATAAAATCTGGCATAGATTGCATTCATAAGTTACTTTCACAGTTTATGGTCTGAAAAGATAGCAATCCTAAGGCTGCATATATCCTTCTGGGTATTTGGCTTATAGTTTATACCACAAATAAGTTCTGATTGTAGTGTTTCTGTTTTCTCACCCTATAAATGTTTTTAGCTATAAAGTTCATTGGCATATTTTAAAAATCATTTATTTATTTACTGTATTTTTAAAATTTTCTTAATTCCTCAGCTTGTTTTAGATTTTATTTTAGGAGTTTTATGTGGGTTCATAAAATGAAAAAGTAAAAAATAAAATTCAACATTAGCAAAATATACATAAATAAGGTGCAATTGGATATTTATATAAGTAATAAGACTTCAGAGTCATGTAAGTTTTATCT
Source organism: Tupaia belangeri chinensis (assembly GCF_000334495.1). NCBI lineage: Eukaryota > Metazoa > Chordata > Mammalia > Scandentia > Tupaiidae > Tupaia > Tupaia belangeri. The sequence continues at coordinate 752,373 of NW_006207163.1, forward strand.
CTGGTCCTTTATGTATGTTGTTCTTTTTTATTTGTTTGTTTGATTGTTTGTTTTTTTTGTTTTTAACATTCAATCACTGTGTATCATTACAACATACCAAATAAATTTTCCCACCATGAATATACCATATATTTGTCTAGCCAAAGATATCACCATATACATTATCATCAAAAGATGATTTTTTTCTTTTGAAATTGAGATTTATTGGTTATGTCAAGGATCAGTACCCAATTCTTAACGTTTGTACCAAAACTTTAAAAGCTAAATATAATGATTCTTTTTAAGTTATTCCAGTGACATTCCAGCTTCAAATTTGTAGGCAAATTTTCCTTAAGAGAATATCAAGAACCACTGTCTTCAAATGTTGAAAGCTGTTATGTAAGTCCTACCAAATCACAATTTAGTATCATACACACTACATACTTCAAATTTCCAACCTTTCTCAGCACATTAACAAAATTATTAGGAAAACTGGACTACCATGACCAAAGATGTTACAGAGTATACACAAATCTGACAGGGAGAGCAACAATCAAAGAGTGGTTTTCTTTAGGAAACAATACTACTAAAAAACATAATAGAAGTAATTTAAAGTATTCAAGACACATTAAATGCATGACTGTGACTCCAAATTGCCATTTAGTATGCTTTGTATTTAGGATATAAAAACTAGCCCCCAGCCCCCACCTATGGAATGTTAAGCTGACAAGCAAGAGCATCAAAGCCTCCTATAAGTCAATATCCCACTATTTTCTGGTGGTACTGAAAAATAAACAACCAGTAAATGATTTCACCTCTTAAAAAAGGCATTTACACTTAAAAAATGGGATGAGGTGGGATTCTCTCCTTCTTAGACATGTTTCTAGAGCTACTAAAAACTTGCATTTACAAAATAGTTGATAAAAAGATTCCTCTTGATTGTACGAGAAGGGAGACAGGGACCATTGATAAGACATGGTATACGATATTACTCAGACTTGACTTCTTTCTCACCTACTTCATCAGAGGGTGGACTCTCCTCATTTTTAGTTTCTCCATTTTCTGCAGGTAAATCTTCTTTATTGTCTCAGTTGCCCACTTCAGCCTGTTTCCCCTTTGCTCCCCTTTTCCCTTTTGTTTGCACTCTTTTGTCTGAAGATTTATCCCTCCTTGCCAACTATTTTGGCTTCCTCTCCACTTTTGCAGAAGCAGGTTCAGCCTACAACCTCGCTGATCTCTTCTTGGGCTCTTCCTTGGCTGCCCCCTGGGCTGAGTTGACCTTCCTCTTGGGCATCTTGGCTGCAGACAGGGTGCGTGCTGGGTGCCTGATGAGGCCACCGCGCTCCTAGAGCCTTTGCAGAGTTGAGCGGATAAATCCTACTGCTCTTCCTGCTGCTTGAGCTGCTAGAACTCCCAAAAGATGATTTTTAAAAGATGATTTTTCATTTTTGCAATAGTCAGAAAATATAAACCTAACCAAAGAAGTCAAAGACTTCTCCAAAGAAAACTGAAACTAAGAAAAGAAAGAGAAAATGACACACACAAAAAGGAGAAAGATAGCCCATGTTCCTGGATTGGAAGAATCACTATAATCAAAATGTCAATCAAATTAATCTTCATATTTAATGCAATCCTAATCAAATTACCAGAGACATTTTTTTACAGATTTAGAAAAAAAAAAAAGTATAGAATTTGTCTGGAAGTATAAACGACCCTGTACTGCCAAAGCAATACTGAAGAAGAGTGGAGAAGGAGACACCTCACTCCCTGACTCCATAATGTATTACAAAGCTATGATAATCAAAACAGCATGGTACTGGTACACAAACAGGCTTGTAAACCAATGGAACAGAATAGAGACTCCAGAAGTAAACCCAAAACATATAGCCAGCTGATTATCATTATTTTTTGGAGAAGTTTATTGCTATAGAACACATATACTTGCCAGAAAGACAGAGAGAGATAGAGAGAGATGGAAAGCAAGAAATCACCCCCCTATGGGGGATGGCCACTCCACAATCCCACCTCCATTCTCCTCTTGGACTCTTGGGCACTCACATACATGCACCCAGAAGCCAGCTGATTTTTTTACAAAGGGCACCAGGCAATTTAGGAGGGAAAAGAAAATCTCATTAGCAAAAGGTGCTGGACAACCTGGGTATTCACCTTCAGAAAGATGAAACTGGACTCATATCTCTCACCACTAACAAAAATCAATTCAAAATAAATCAAAGAGCTAAACCAAAACCTCAAACTATAAAACCACTGATGGAAAACACAGGGGAAACTCTTGGAGACATTGGAGTAGCCAGACTTCTTAAATTAAGACCCCCCCAAAGCATAGGCAATAATACCAAATAGACGAGTGGGATTGCATCAGATTAAAAAGCTTCTGCACAACAAAACTGATATATTTAAAGTTGATGTATTTGGCTAGTAAGTGGAGGGGTCATTAAGGCACTAGAGTCTCACATGGCCCCCTGCATTTGAGTTCTGGACCTGGTAGCTTAAATCATTCAAGGTGCGTGTGCATGGGTACCCAAAACTACCAGGAGGAGAATGGAGGAGTTTCTGCATGACCATCCCACCTGAGGGGTGATTTCTTATTTTCTTTTTCACTGCCTTTGTCTCTCTCTGGTGAACACGCATGCCTGATGGCAAAAACATTAAACAAGTAAATAATTCTTTAAAAAAAGCTGATGCATAATATTATATTAAAACCTATAAAATATAAAAATAAAGGACTCAATATCTCATAATAATGTTCACTTTCATTTGCCTTTTTCCTTATTTCTTCATAGACAACAAAAAATTAATTTCCATTACCTGATTATTATTTTAGTGTTAAGATCTCGCTTAGTTTTGGATAGCTTCTTAGACTCCACTTACAACTCTTTTATATTCTTTACCTTGGTATAGGTAGCTGCTCCCTGACTTAGTAAAGACAGAACCAAACACACACTTTAGTTTAAAGGACAGAAGCAAACAAAAGAGAAACTGTCTCCAGTAGCTCATCTGCAATCCCTCATCTCAATTGCATTTCTGTAGCAGTAAATCAGATGAGAAAATTATATGGTTATATATAATTTCTGCTTATTGGTTATTAGAATCCCAGTGGCAGGTTGATCTTTTCCACAGAAAGTCCCATTTTCACTTCGCAATGCAGAACACTTTCTTATTAGATAGCTCTCTATTTTATTTTACTCTGTGTTAACTCTTACTGATTAAACTATAAAAACTGCAGGTTTTCAGATTAGAAACTCTATTTATTCACTTGAAGTGTCCAAATCTCTTTCAATGTGATGTAATTTACTATTAAAAGTTAAAAGAAAATAACTTGCTGAAATCCAGAAATCATCCCACATATCATCAGCCCTTATACAGAAATATCTAAGTGTAATGTCATATGTGATAGGATAGGTCATCTTTTGGGTAGTTTGAACACTGCAAAACTAAGCATAAAATACTTTCATTCTTGTCCTGTCTCTCCATGATTTCTGTTAGTTTGCATATTTTCTAAGGTCCATGAAACTTAAAGGTCAATAGTTGTAAACTATCACACAAGCATTTTAATTGTACATGGATTATTCAAAACTGAGTAAGGACAAAAAGGAAGCAAGATTATTCTAGATGAGTGGTAAGGCAAAGACAGCTACTTAAGAAGCAAAATTGAGCAGAAGACAAAGGGCATTGTCTTTACAATCCTAGAGTACCCTGCCAATAGCAGACACCTCACCACCATATACAACTCCCTCCGCAGAAAGCCATGATGCTTGGTGGGTGTTCAGCAAATGGAAGACTGCTGTGCCCTGGATGAGTTTTATCTTCTTAAGGAGAAAAACAAATGAGTACATGATACAGGAGGGAAGAATGATGTGACTTAGTAGGGAATATTAACTCCCTGGATTTATGGGCATCATTGTTATTTTATATATATACATCACTTTCTTGCATATATATGCATCACTATTGCATATATACACACACATATGTGTGTTTGTTATTTACATGCTGTTATTTTATAATGCATAACAAATAGAATATTCCACTTAGAAAGTTGAACAATAGCATTTTAGGGTTATGATACTATAAAACATAAGCATTGCTTTTTCCATGAAGGCAGAATTTCATTAACCTGACAAAATTCAGCCTGAAGAAATAAGAACAAGTGAGGAGGGAAGGAGAATGGAAGAAAAAATGGGAACAGTCTGGAGTCTAATTAACTATTCTAATAAGGATGAGTGAACATCCATTCCTCTAACACTATTTTGCCCACAGACAACACAAGAAAGCTAGTGAAGAAGATATTTGATGAGTAGAAAAACAAGAGGGAAGATCTGGGGTCTGCAACATCAGGACCGTCGGCCTCTCTTTTAGGCCTCTCTTTAACTACAAAGTCATTGTAATATTCATATAGCAGTTGCTTTCTGTTTGCTTTTTGCCTGCTCAATTCAATAATTTCTCCCTTTTTACTTTTAGTTTTCCTTCTTTTTTTTTTTTTTTAGTAGATTTTTAGTATAGTGTGCATGCAATTCCCCCGGAGAGACAGAGTGAGATAGACAGAAAGTGGGAAATCAACCCCTGTCCCCAGGGGACATGGTCACACAGCAATCCCTTCTCCATTCTCCTCTCAGGATCTTCGGCACATGTGCACACATGCTTGGCGTGAGTTTAAAGCCATTTGAGTTTTAAGACTCAAATGATGTTTGGTCATGTGGGAGTCCAGTGACTTAACCATTATGCCACCTGTTGGCCACCTCTCTTTTTAGTTTCTATCTTAAATCATCTATTGAGTGTCACTGCTCTCTTTGTGTCCATAAGTTTTTCTCACTTTTATATATGATTTACCTATTTTCCTTTCCCACCTTTAAATATAATTTCTCTTCCATTTATCTTTTAACGGGACTAGAAATTACTAAAATATATTGCTATGTAAACCTTTCCTAAGGCATATGAAAATAAATCCATTGAAAATAATTTGCAGATATGTAAGGTGAACACATTTAAAGGTTAATGTACACCATGAAGACTGCAATCAATAAAACTTTACTTGATCAGGAAATTTTTGTTAAAAAGAATTTTGCTGTTCTTATTAAAAAACAAAAACTATGTGAGATAATATATGTTAATTTGCTTCATCATAATAACCATTTTATTATCTACATGAAACCTATAATACCATGTAGTAAGCCTCAAATTTCCATAATAAAATTTATTGAAAATATAAATTGAGCCAACCTATTCCCTAGTGGATAAAGCTGCTGGATTTCATGTGACCAGCAACATGGTTCAAGTTTCTGACCTGTCACTTTGGAAAACATGATGGACATGTGTATATCCATGCTCAAAATCCCAAAGAGAAGGAGAAATGGATGAGAAAGATTTGGTGTCAATACACCCTACACCCAATGAATGGTTAGTTCTTGCTTTACCATTCTCTGCCTCTGGCAAATTTATATATATAACACACAAACATACACACACACATATATATTTAATAGGAGTTTTTTTCTAATTCATTTTTCTAATTTTACATGATACATGTTATGAGATACAACTTGTAATATTTAAAACTAAAAATTAGTAAGGAGCACCCAGAAAAAAAAAACAACAACAACTTCTTACATGCTGAATTTTATTTGTGTGTGGGGGTGTAACATATTATTACTAATAAGTAAAATATTGTCAGATAAATTGTCTCTATAATTTAAAAGTTCTTCGCATAAGCTGTTAATTTTAATAGTAATAACAGGACATAAGAGAATCTAACTAGATGTTTAATAAAGAAAATAAACCATCTATATTGACTTTTTTTTTTTTTTTTGAGAGATTTTCACTGTAGGGCGCGTGCGCTCGCCAGACAGACAGAGAGAGACATAGAGACAGAAAGCGAGAAATCACCCCCCAGGGGGGATGGTCACGCCGCAATCCCTTCTCCTCCATTCTCCTCTCGGGATCTTGGGCACGCACGCACACGCGCCCAGCATGAGTTTTAAGCCACCGGGTCCGGGACACGAACCGTGGTCGACTACGTGGGAGTCCAGCGACATAGCCATTACGCTAACTGCTGGTTCCTATATTGACTTTTTGACCACAGTAATTAGTCAGTCTTAACTGACTTTACATATAAATGTTATTTTTTAAATTTAGAGCTAAATTTTACCCTTCATTTTTCTTTAGATATTCTCACTATGAAAATTTTAGTAAGTTCCTATTTTTTATAGTGTCGGCTCAGATGGTTTATTGAATAGGGCTGAAAGTTCACTAAAAACAAATGATAGTAATTAAAATAATGCCACCCTCAAAGACCACAACTCTCTTAGAAGTAAGTTCATGTAGATATCAAGAGCTGAGTAAATACATCTAATATACTTAACACACAATAGGCACTACGAAATGTTGACGAATGGAAATAGTTTTAAAATATTGTTGATCTTGGATACATGTCTGATGTTCTGGATAATTGTCCCTTAAAATTTATGAAAACTATTATAAACGATTAAGCAGATCCTGCTCAATGGAAATATAATCTAAATAAAAGGCATACCTTGTAAAACAATATCAAGAAGTTGGAGAATGTATCATAGTGCAGAGATGCATTTTGCTACTGCCTTTGTTTCATTTCTAAGTGGAGTGCTTCGATTTTAAAATTTATTGTGATTTAAAGATTTTATGTATCTATGTATATCTATATTTTTGTTTATCTGTTCATATGTTAGTAAGAGATTTGTGTTCTTGATTTAGGGAAGTTTTGTTACAAAATGAGAGTCTGGGTCTATTTTTTCAACATTATAACAATGACATAAATTCCACTATTTAAATGCAGACCAGATATTTAAAATTTTTTTTAAAACTGCTTAATTTAATATAAGTTAAATATGGAACAAGGACATATTATATTCTCATCATATTTCTATGCAGGATTAGAACTCTAGTAATCATAAATAATTTCAAATAGAGCATTCTCCACTGTTCCTCCCTCCAAATAGAAAGTAGCCAATATAAGTCTTTCATAATGTAACATCTTTATGTTTTATAATAAGAAAACCAAAAAGTTATCTGCTTTTGCTTTGATTTAAAGTCTTAAAGTGGTTTTTATTGACCAATCATTATAATTTTTTACTGAATAAATAGGTGTTATTTATCTTTTTCTAATTAGCTCTGATATGCTAATAACCAGGGAAACAGATCTGTGTGGATTTGTGAAGTCAAATTTGTAGACGGGCTTGTGATCGTTTAATTAAAACTATACAGTACCTCAAAGTTAAGATTATATATTGGTATGTACAGTTAAAAATCATGAGTCAGCCTGTGGCCTGGTGTTTAATGTGGCTGAATACCACATAACTGACTATTGGTTCAAGTCTCTACCCCGGCAGCTTGTGAAATACACTGAATGTGTGTGCATCTGTGCCCAAAATCTTAGCAGGAGGAAGAGTTTGAGGAAAAGAGGTTGCAGCATGACCATGCCCATGGGGACTGCTTGCTCACTTTCCATCTCTCTCTGTCTCTCTCTCTGTCTCTGACTCTGTCCAGCAAACACACATTCCCTCTGGAAAATTTTTTTAAATTAAAAATAAAGAAATCAAATTAGGGCGTTACTTTGGATGAAATGAAATACCTGACAATTAATGTAATCACTTTTAAACAATGCTAGGAAGGTTTATGTTTATTTTGTGGTGGAACACATTTTTATAGTTTACTTTTAAAATTTAATGTGCAACTTATGGCCTAGATAATAAAATGAAAAACAGACTGCTGGTATGTCTGGACTAGTATGATTACATTAATAATTATGCAAAATAATGAAAGTCTACTTTAGATACAAGTTGCATCCTTTTCAATGTCTAAGGTATTTACACATTAATTATGTCAAATATCAACTTTAAACATGCACTCACCCAACGACAGTGTTCATATCTAAATATCAATAATAAGATAATCATAAAACACATGGATTGGTTTCTTAGATATGCCACAAACTCTCCTGGTTTGTCGCCCACTCGTTATCCTTGGTACCCAGCGTTCTCTGCAGGGTAAGCTTATCTTCAAAGCCCACTCAGTTACCACCATTCATATTACTGTCTCTGAGGGTTTTCTTCCTGAATTGTATTGTTTCTGTTACTTTACTTTTACAAAAGCTTGTGCTTAACCTCTATTATAACACGTTTCACCAGGCATTATAATTATCTTCTTAGGTATTTGCCTTCCCGTAAGACTGTATATTTCTTGAAAAGAGGGTCTCACGCTCAGAGATTTTGAATCCCCAGCATAAAGCCTATGACCTGATACACCTTGGTTACTTAATACATATTTGCTGAATGCATGAATACAGAATCAGTCAAGAGAGTTGCCCAATCCCAGATTTGAGGCCAGAATGAATGATCATGCTGTGACCTAGAAAGGTTGTTAAATTAAATCCTGACAAGTCACACCAGATTGTAGTGCTTACTTATCTGGCTGTTTATGGATGCTATCTGTATGAACCAATCCGTCTGAACTGCAAGTAGATAGAACTCCTTGCTCTGGCTTACTTATGAGCATCGCTTTCTGTGCCACCTAATCAGCATTTTAAATATCTAGTCTGACACTTTCTCCAAGTTAATGAAGATAATTTGATGTAGAGAGCGTGCATTTTATGGTCCTAAGGTCATTGATTTAAAGTCCAGAATAAAAGTGTAGTTAAAACTGTAACTTACATAGCACATAGCCATCTGTGTGAGACCCATTGGTATAAACTTATCCAGAAAAAGATGTCAAATAAACAAGTTATTTTATGAGTGTAAGTCTTTCTCTAAGGTGTTTTAACTGCTGCTGGACTCTCAAAGAGCATTTACTAAATTAATGTTATAACTGTCTTGTGGTCTGATACACCCACCACTGTGTTTGTTATAGTCCAGCACTAATTTCTCTATGCTGCATATGTGGCCTTTAACTATTCATCTGTCAAAGTCTTCATTTTATTTGTATACTACAACCACATTTGGATTTAGAACAGCTAAGGTTTTGCATTTCTGACTGTCACTGAGTTATCACTTAGCTCTAGCTCAGTCATGTAACTCCTCTATACCTAAATTTATTCTAAATATGTTAGATGAGTAGTACAGTATAACAATGTCTTTGGATTAACAAATTAGAAGTTTTCTGAAGGCTAGTGGCAGTGGCACAGTGGTAATACAATGGAGTGTGATGCTGGGCATGTATGGGGAAGTCCCAGGTTCATTTCCAGATGTCTCCCTGTACATATTTGATGTGTGCATGCCTGTAATCAGGCTGACTGGGGCTGGGGGGGTAAATTATAACATGGAGACATCCTTGGGGGTTCTTGTCTCTCTTTCTTTTCTTCAAAGCAGAAACAAAATAAACTTTAGGGACCAGTAGTTAGCATAATGGCTGTTGCTGGACTCCCATGTAGCCAACAGCAGTTCAAGTCCTGGACCCGGTGGCTTAAACTCATGCCAGGCACATGTGCATACATGCACAAGATCCCGAGAGGAGAATGGAAGAGAAGGGATTGTGGCGTGGCCATCCCCCCACCCCCGGGGGGTAATTTCTTGCTTCTGTCTCTCTCCTTTTGGTGAGTGCACATACCCTATAGCAAAAATCTCTCTAAAAAATAAATAAATAGATAAATAAATAAATAAATAAATAAATGTTTTTAACAGAGTTTAACCTGGTTACATTCAACAGTAAGATTAGGTCTGCTGGGCCAGTAGGTGGTATGTTGGTTAAGGTACCAGATTCCCACATGGTCAACCAGGGTTCAAGTCTGGATGTGATGGCTTAAATAAATTGAAAATATTAGGTCTGCCAATAAGGTTTAATTTAGCTATATTTTCTTGTAAGTAGTTTTAAACCTAGGTTCTCCACGTGGGCCTCTAGCTAGCTTTGATTCTCCTGTTCCAGTTCATGATCTCTAGTTGTTCTGTCTCAGGCATGAGCAAAGAGTAGATACTCAATAAAGATTCTCTGAATTGAAGTAATTAATTCAGCACTCATCCATTCATTCAAAAGCATTTGTCAGGTGTCAAACTTCAGCCCATTGATGTCAGGGTCTTACATTCCATTAATTCTGAGAGCTATTTTTTCTCCACTGTTTTAAAAAGCAAATTTGTAAATGATTTTTCAGCTAATATTGAGTACTGATTGACAAACCCTTTTGAGAAAATGCTGCCATGATTTCCAGATATATATAAAAAGGCAGTAAAAGAATAATGCATGTGACTCTGTTCTATCTTTTCCTGACTCAGGGATGCAGGTTCCCAGAAGCTTTACTGTGATCACTTACAATATATAGATTACCTTGATGACTAATTCAAGTGGGTTTATATTTCTGCACAAGATCCCTCTTTGTGATATTTACAAATAAAGAAACTGAGGACCAGAAGACATCAAAAATGCTCTAAGTTCATGTGATAATAAGCAGTATTAGGAATGGAAAATAAGTGCTCTAAATATAGATTCTAAAATATAGATTTTTTTTAAAGATGATTAAATTATTTCTTCTATTAAAGAAGGAAAGACAAAGAGAGAGGACAGCTCCTGCAACAAGGTCTCCATGCTATTATTTTAAGCCTAGGCTCAGCCACTCAGAATCATGAGTATGCACGCACACTCCATTGTGCCCAGGGAGACCTTGGGATGCATGCCCAGGCACTTTTCAAAAAGATTCAGCATTATGGAGTGTTGTATTACCCCTGCACAATCATGCCTGACCCCTGAGATCTTAATAATCACGGTTCAGAGATTACTTGCAACCCTAGAAATTTCAGAAGTATTCAGTTACATGTATTTATACATACACATGCAACTGCTGAAAAATTGTCAGACAGTTAACAGAATATACTTCAACATGAGTGGTTAATAGACCAGAGTTCTCCTGTTAGCCAATCTCTTCAAACTTTACCCTTTAGAAGAAAGCCCATAATAGTAATTAATTAGAGGTAAGATTTTTCAAGATTGGAAAAGAAGGATTTAATAAAGCATTACAAATTTAACTTGAGCAAAGAAACGAGGTACTATCAAAGGTCAAGTTAACCAAAGAATTTTGGGGAAATGAAATGGAATGTTTTCATTCCTTGGGAAACATTTATAGTGAAGGCTTCTAATTTTATATAAAGTAAAACAAACAAAAAAGAAATCGTGTTTTACTTCCGGTTGGTTAATACAGAGACAGGGTCAAAATGGTTCAAATGAATGCAAAAGTCCTATAATTAATAGGGTGTTTCCATCAGAATCACCACCATGTTAATAAAAGTTCTGCAGATCTAACAGTTTACAACAGAGGTAATAAAAGCAATTATGCAGATTTATTTCTTGCTAATCTGTGTGCCCATTACTGGTCATCCATGGACTCTGTTCTATCTTTTTCTGACTCGGGAATGCAGGTTTCTGGAAGTTTTATCTCAAAAGGTTCAAGATTACTGAGGCAAGAGGCAGAAAATGATCAAGCTACATATCTGGCTTGGAGAGGCTTTTCTGATAAAGGTCACATATCATTTTCAATTTCATTCTATTGGACAAAGCAAAAAATATTGCTCTTGGACTTTAAAGGGTACAGATATACCCATGAGACAGAAAGCTGAGATGTGGGGGCTCAAACAATGACCTCAAGCTTCCAGTTCCATAGAGCACCCAGAAACAAAGAAATCAGTGGGACAAGGTCAGTGTCAACTGAAGAAGCAGAAGTTTTTGTAGTGAAGACATCTATCTAGGCAGCCACTTTATCTACATTTTGTATTTCTTAGAAAATATTGTTACACTATTGGGCTGTTGGGAAAATCATGATGCATCTTTTGTAGAAAAAAACATCATAACTTTCTTGACAACGTAATAGTTTCTAAACCTTCCCATCTAGAGCTAAACATTTCCTTAAAAAAAAAATGAACATACAAACAAACAACTACTGTACTGCAATTTCAAAAAATAATCGTCAGGCCTAACAACGGTTGGTCAGTGAAGTCCTTCCAAAAACATTTCTGACTGTCACTGAGTTATCACTTAGCTCTAGCTCAGTCATGTAACTCCTCTATACCTAAATTTATTCTAAATATGTTAGATGAGTAGTACAGTATAACAATGTCTTTGGATTAACAAATTAGAAGTTTTCTGAAGGCTAGTGGCAGTGGCACAGTGGTAATACAATGGGGGGTGTATGGGGAAGTCCCAGGTTCATTTCCAGATGTCTCCCTGTACATATTTGATGTGTGCATGCCTGTAATCAGGCTGACTGGGGCTGGGGGGGTAAATTATAACATGGAGACATCCTTGGGGGTTCTTGTCTCTCTTTCTTTTCTTCAAAGCAGAAACAAAATAAACTTTAGGGACCAGTAGTTAGCATAATGGCTGTTGCTGGACTCCCATGTAGCCAACAGCAGTTCAAGTCCTGGACCCGGTGGCTTAAACTCATGCCAGGCACATGTGCATACATGCACAAGATCCCGAGAGGAGAATGGAAGAGAAGGGATTGTGGCGTGGCCATCCCCCCACCCCCGGGGGGTAATTTCTTGCTTCTGTCTCTCTCCTTTTGGTGAGTGCACATACCCTATAGCAAAAATCTCTCTAAAAAATAAATAAATAGATACATAAATAAATAAATAAATAAATGTTTTTAACAGAGTTTAACCTGGTTACATTCAACAGTAAGATTAGGTCTGCTGGGCCAGTAGGTGGTATGTTGGTTAAGGTACCAGATTCCCACATGGTCAACCAGGGTTCAAGTCTGGATGTGATGGCTTAAATAAATTGAAAATATTAGGTCTGCCAATAAGGTTTAATTTAGCTATATTTTCTTGTAAGTAGTTTTAAACCTAGGTTCTCCACGTGGGCCTCTAGCTAGCTTTGATTCTCCTGTTCCAGTTCATGATCTCTAGTTGTTCTGTCTCAGGCATGAGCAAAGAGTAGATACTCAATAAAGATTCTCTGAATTGAAGTAATTAATTCAGCACTCATCCATTCATTCAAAAGCATTTGTCAGGTGTCAAACTTCAGCCCATTGATGTCAGGGTCTTACATTCCATTAATTCTGAGAGCTATTTTTTCTCCACTGTTTTAAAAAGCAAATTTGTAAATGATTTTTCAGCTAATATTGAGTACTGATTGACAAACCCTTTTGAGAAAATGCTGCCATGATTTCCAGATATATATAAAAAGGCAGTAAAAGAATAATGCATGTGACTCTGTTCTATCTTTTCCTGACTCAGGGATGCAGGTTCCCAGAAGCTTTACTGTGATCACTTACAATATATAGATTACCTTGATGACTAATTCAAGTGGGTTTATATTTCTGCACAAGATCCCTCTTTGTGATATTTACAAATAAAGAAACTGAGGACCAGAAGACATCAAAAATGCTCTAAGTTCATGTGATAATAAGCAGTATTAGGAATGGAAAATAAGTGCTCTAAATATAGATTCTAAAATATAGATTTTTTTTAAAGATGATTAAATTATTTCTTCTATTAAAGAAGGAAAGACAAAGAGAGAGGACAGCTCCTGCAACAAGGTCTCCATGCTATTATTTTAAGCCTAGGCTCAGCCACTCAGAATCATGAGTATGCACGCACACTCCATTGTGCCCAGGGAGACCTTGGGATGCATGCCCAGGCACTTTTCAAAAAGATTCAGCATTATGGAGTGTTGTATTACCCCTGCACAATCATGCCTGACCCCTGAGATCTTAATAATCACGGTTCAGAGATTACTTGCAACCCTAGAAATTTCAGAAGTATTCAGTTACATGTATTTATACATACACATGCAACTGCTGAAAAATTGTCAGACAGTTAACAGAATATACTTCAACATGAGTGGTTAATAGACCAGAGTTCTCCTGTTAGCCAATCTCTTCAAACTTTACCCTTTAGAAGAAAGCCCATAATAGTAATTAATTAGAGGTAAGATTTTTCAAGATTGGAAAAGAAGGATTTAATAAAGCATTACAAATTTAACTTGAGCAAAGAAACGAGGTACTATCAAAGGTCAAGTTAACCAAAGAATTTTGGGGAAATGAAATGGAATGTTTTCATTCCTTGGGAAACATTTATAGTGAAGGCTTCTAATTTTATATAAAGTAAAACAAACAAAAAAGAAATCGTGTTTTACTTCCGGTTGGTTAATACAGAGACAGGGTCAAAATGGTTCAAATGAATGCAAAAGTCCTATAATTAATAGGGTGTTTCCATCAGAATCACCACCATGTTAATAAAAGTTCTGCAGATCTAACAGTTTACAACAGAGGTAATAAAAGCAATTATGCAGATTTATTTCTTGCTAATCTGTGTGCCCATTACTGGTCATCCATGGACTCTGTTCTATCTTTTTCTGACTCGGGAATGCAGGTTTCTGGAAGTTTTATCTCAAAAGGTTCAAGATTACTGAGGCAAGAGGCAGAAAATGATCAAGCTACATATCTGGCTTGGAGAGGCTTTTCTGATAAAGGTCACATATCATTTTCAATTTCATTCTATTGGACAAAGCAAAAAATATTGCTCTTGGACTTTAAAGGGTACAGATATACCCATGAGACAGAAAGCTGAGATGTGGGGGCTCAAACAATGACCTCAAGCTTCCAGTTCCATAGAGCACCCAGAAACAAAGAAATCAGTGGGACAAGGTCAGTGTCAACTGAAGAAGCAGAAGTTTTTGTAGTGAAGACATCTATCTAGGCAGCCACTTTATCTACATTTTGTATTTCTTAGAAAATATTGTTACACTATTGGGCTGTTGGGAAAATCATGATGCATCTTTTGTAGAAAAAAACATCATAACTTTCTTGACAACGTAATAGTTTCTAAACCTTCCCATCTAGAGCTAAACATTTCCTTAAAAAAAAAATGAACATACAAACAAACAACTACTGTACTGCAATTTCAAAAAATAATCGTCAGGCCTAACAACGGTTGGTCAGTGAAGTCCTTCCAAAAATAGACTTTTTTTGTTTTAATAGTAACACCATTCTTTAAACTTTTAAATAAGATCTAATTTGTTCATTTTCAGAATTAATGTGTGTGCTCTTCTTATCCAAATATTTTTTAAGAAGGGCTGAAATGGAACTTTTGTTCTTGGACACTTGGTGTATGATGAAAAGCAATTACAAACGAATGTCTTTTTTTAGACTTTAAAAAATTTTTAAGTAGTTTTAGGATTATAGAAAAATTGAGGGGGGGGGGAACAGAAATCTTCCATTTGTTCCCTCTCCCTCCCAAACCTTCCCTATAGAGTTTTCTCTGTTATTAAACTCTTGCATTAATGTGATATATTTGTTACAACCTGTGAATTAATATTGATACAGCGCTGGTAAGTTTAGACCATAGTTAACATTCAGTACATTGGACAGTTCCATGGGCCCTTGACGACTATGATACCATGCACCCACCATTACAGCATCACCCATCTGTGCTGCTCCAAATATTCATTCTGCCCTCCCTCACCTGAACTTCTGAAAACCCACGATCTTATGCCTGTCTCCATGGCATTGTCTTTTCTGAAAAATCATGTAGTTGAGGAACAGCTAGTGAGTGTCATGGTGGTTAAAGCACTTGGATCCCAAATGCCTAGTTTTAGTTCTGACCAGCAAACTTGAGGAACAGTTCTGACCAGCAGACTTGAGAAACACACTGTGTGTGTGTGTGTGTGTGTTTGTGTGTGTGTGTGTACACACCTAAAATCCTGAGAGGAAAATGAAGGAGAAAGGATGGTGGCATGGCCATTCCCCTAGAGAGGTGTTTTCTCACGTTCCCTCCGTCTCTCTGTCTTTCTATAAAGAACATACCCTATAGAAAATAAAGGAGAGGCTGACAGGTGATGTGGTGGTTAAAGGCGCTTGATTTCCACATGGTTTATTGTGGTTTGAATCCCAGACCTGGCAACTTGCTTTCTTCCTTTCCCTTTCTCTCTCTCTCTCTCTTTCTCTGATCAAATTAAAAAATAATAATGACAAATGGAATTAAATAAAATAAATAATTATTTTAAAAAACAAAACTTTAAAATAAAAAATTATGTAGTTAAAATCATATATGATGTAGCATTTTTAGGTTGGGCTCTTTTAAGTGTATATTTAGCAACATACATTTAAAACTTATCCTCTTGTGGTTTTATTGCTTGTAATTTTATATTGCTTATTAGTGTTTTGTTACATAAATGTACTATGTTTTTTTGATCAATTCATCTATTTACGATATCTTGTTTGCTTCCAGTTTATATTGGTTTAAAATAACATGGTTATAAACATTTGCATGCAGTTTTCACATGGAGATAAATTTTCCAATCAATTAGGTAAGACTAGGAGTATGAATGCCAAATTGCTTAGCTTTAAGACAAGGCCAAACTGTCTTCCAAGAAGGAAGATGTATTTAAAAACATATTATATGGGAATGAAATTGAATACGTTCTATCATGTTTTAAAATATTTTTCAACTCGTCATTCGATTTTACTTTTGTTTATAATGTACAGGTTTAATTTTTATTTGATTATCATACTTATTCTTATAACAATTGACAATAACCTAAAATATTTTGGCATCACCATTAAGAACTGTTGCTTGACAAAAAATGTTGCTTGTTTCTTTTTTGTTTTGGTGACAAATAAATGTTTATCTCTTTTTTTGTTTTAGTATGTTTGTTTCCTATGTACGAATCTTTGGTACAGTGTTTTTTCATAACTTTTGCCAATTTCTTAGTTTTAATTGAGAACAAAATTTTCACTTTGTTCACTTTTAGGACTTCTTTATTTAGGATAAAATTTCTCTAATTGATAAATATCTTGAAAATATTTTCTCTCAGTCTGAGACTTATCTTTAGTTCTCTTAGTAAGGTCTTTCACAAAACAGATGACCTTAATTTTAAACTTGGGAAGCTTAAATATTAAACACAGTGCAGAGGTTTTAAATTCAACTTCAATCAAAACATCTCTGTTACTTCTTGTAACAAATAAAAGACCACAGAAACAATTCATGGGCCAGCAGGTGGTGTGGTGGTTAAGAGCACTGGACTTCCACATGGTCGACTGCAGTTCAGACCTGGCAGGCTTTCTTTCTCAATTTCCTCTCTCTCTCTCTCTCTCTCTCGCTCTCGCTCTGTTCTTCTCTGGTCAAATTTAAACTAACTAACTAACTAAATAAATAAAGTTAAATACAATAATTCTTTTTAAAAAATTCAACCTTTTAGGTCCATGATAATTTCTCTCTCTTTTCTTTTCATTTTTTTTTTCTTTCTTTTTTTGGAGAGGTTTTTGCTGTAGGGCGTGCGCTCACCAGAAAGACAGAGAGAGACAGAGAGATAGAAAGCGAGAAATCACCCCCCGGGAGGATGGTCACGCCGCAATCCCTTCTCCTCCATTCTCCTTTCAGGATCTTGGGCACGCACGCACGCACACGTGCCCAGCGTGAGTTTAAGCCACCGGGTTCAGGACTTGAACTGCGGCCGACTACATGGGAGTCCAGTGACATAGCCATTATGGTAATTGTTGGTCCCTGATAACTTCTCTTCTAACTAACTTAAAGTCAATTAATTAGAAAACTCAATCATATCTGCAAAATCCCTTCATCTTATAATACAGCATAACCACAGGATAGTTCTACCATTTGTAGCCCTATTCAAATATAAGCGGAGGGTATAATACAGGACACACACATGCAGGCAGAATCCTGAGGACTACGTAATACTGTCCAATGTAGTCAATTCTCCACTCATGTATTATTACACACTTTCCAAATATAAAATACATCCACTCTCTTCTCAAGTATCCTAAGAGCCTCATCTGATTATGATATCAGCTCAGAGTCCAAAGTCTTCTAATCTAAATTTATATTTTATTTGCTCAAAACCTAAAGTTTAAAATTCCATCATCTAAATGATGTTTGGCTACATCTCTTAGATACAATCTGTTAAGAGCAGTGATTTAGAGAATGATTTCTTTTTAATCTGTAAACCTGTGAAATGAAAGAGACAAATTTTCTTAGAGGCATTCCAATTTATATAAGGCTTTACAAGCTGCAAAAGGCATGCATGACTGTATCACTAATTTAGAGTATTATAAGACGACCAGAACAACAATGAGAATGATAGTCAAGCAAATAAAAATTAACCTTGTATATTATAAACCAAAAGGAAATCTAATTGGTAAATATTTTAAAACATGACAAAAGATTCACTGTAACTTCCATATAATGATGTCTTTTTTAGAATATTATTTACTGCTGAGTGAAGCAAGCCAAGCAGTAAAGGAGAGACGTTGTATGCCTTCACTTAATATATACTGAGTGTCTGTACTCTATGGCTGAAACAGAATGTCTAAAGGTTATAGAAACTAAGTAAATGGTTGTGAATACCAGATACAGTGTGGGAAGAGGGTGGATGGAGTAGGGTCTGAGGAAGGATATTAAGGAGAAAAATAGAGAGGCAAGGCATTTATGGGACAAAGAAATGGATTATTATGTATTGAAGATAACTTTCTAGTATGGTGAACTGGACTGGTGAGAAATGTACACATGTTGGAATAGTCACTTTGTAAGCTAAATAACGTGATTGGTATAAAAGAAATAGAAATAAAAATAAATAAATAAATTGAAAAAAAATGCCAAAATGAGAGGAAAAAAAGAATCTAGTAAGGTAAAAATAAAAATAAGCAGTATTCATAGGAAAACCAAAGGAATATGGGATGGTTAATTTTTTTTAAGAGAGATTTTTGCTATAGGGCCCAGGAATTTGCCAGAGAGACAGAGATAGAGAGACAGAAAGTGAAAAGTCAACCCCAAGAGAGGATGGCCACATGGCAATCCCTTCACTTCCATTCTCCTCTCAGGATTTGGGGCAGGCACACACATGCATCCAGTGTGAGTTTCAAGCCACTGGGTCCAGAACTCGAACCACAGTCTGCTATGTGGGAGGCCAGCAATGTAACCATTACACCATCTGCTGGTCCCTTGTGATAGTTAATTTTATGTGCAGGCATGGGCTCTGTGTCCTAGTGGTTAAATGAGTAGACTCCCATATAGGCAACCATGTGATTCGAATCTCAGTCCCACATACTGGTCCTGTGTACATGTGTGCCCACAATTCCAATGGGAGAGAAAAATAGAGTAGGAAAGACTGCAGGGTGATCACAACATATTGGGAGATATTATCTCTCTCTCTTTTTCTCTTTCTGTCTCTTAGTGTATATTATCTTTTGGGAAAAAAAGTGACATTTTAACTGTGTTAAAGGATATGTTGATGGTGACACATTATTTCTGGTTGTGTGTATATGAGGTTTTTTTGTTTGGTTGGTTGGTTGTTTTTTTTTCTGGGAGACTTTAACATTTAAATCCCTAGACTGAGGAAAGATCACTCTAGCCAGGCCAGGTGGGCCTGAGAAAAACTAAGAGTTAGTAGAAGGGTAATTTGCTCTCTCTTCCTGAGCTGGGCTGTTTTCTCCTGTCCTAGATCATAGCTCCTTATTCAAGGCCTTTCACCTCATTGACTTGCAATATGGCACCCCACCTCCATTCTCAGGCATTTAAGTCAGACTGAATTAATTATACCTCCAGCTTTCCTTGTTCTTTCATTTGTAGATTGGGACTTCTTGGTCTTCCTAAATTATGTAGGCTAGTTCTCATTCATAAAGGAACTTCTTTTTTTTTTTTTTTTACCCCCCCCCGCTATAGGGCGCGTGCGCTCACCAGACAGACAGAGAGAGACATAGAGACAGAAAGCGAGAAATCACCCCCCAGGGGGGATGGTCACGCCGCAATCCCTTCTCCTCCATTCTCCTCTCGGGATCTTGGGCACGTACGCACACGCGCCCGGCGTGAGTTTTAAGCCACCGGGTCCGGGACGCGAACCGCGGTCGACTACGTGGGAGTCCAGCAACATAGCCATTACGCTAACTGCTGGTTCCCAAAAAGGAACTTCTTCATATGTATTTTTACATATCTGTTGTTTCTGTTTTTCTGGAGGACCCTAAGCAATACATATCTTATAGAGAAGTGAAATTTCTTGCTTAATAATTTAATACATTATTTTTTAAATGCTACTGCAATTGTAATGTGATTTTTAAAAATATACTCTCATACATACATTGATAATGTAATTACAAATTAACTCAGTTTCAGGGCTGTTATTTAGTAATATGTATCAAAAATTCTTAAAAAAATATCATATGCATTTATCCAGCTTCATTTTTTAAATAAATTTATTCTAAAAATCAAAGATGGGACACAAAAATGTATTTTCAAAATGGTTCTTCTGTCGTAATTCAAAATTAAAAATCTAATATTTGGAAATAATAAAAATTAAATCTGATATCAATGTACTAACGTAAGGCCACTTTAGAAAAGATTTTTGTTTCCTATCGAATTGCTACAAAATACAATTTTTAATGTAAGAAAAGAAAGAAGAAATGAAGGAAAAATTTTATACACTCTGTGGCCTTATTTTATATAAAATAGTATTTGACAAAACTGAATATGTACTTTTATGTGCAGTCTGATAACAAATGAATAAAATATAAAGGGACTGAAAATCATACTCTTTGTTTTTGTTTGAAAGTGTATGAATTCACCAGAGAGAGAGAAAGAGATGGACAGTGAGAAATGTCGACGGAAAAATATAACCAACTGTAAAATTAATAATTAATAATTAATGCGGTTTATTTCCAAGCCAACTGTATGACCTAGGCCAGAGAAGAGGCACACATGCCTTTTCTCAGGGTGATCATATACAGAGGTTCCTTTTATTTGCTTTTGAGATTGACAGACAACATTTTGTGAAGAGATTTTTCCATTGGTCTGGCCCAAAAAGACGGGACATGTAGTAACAGGGCTTGTAGGTTATAGGGGGGTTCCACAATTTCTAGGTTGGTGATTGGAAAGGAAGGTCTGTGTCTTGGGAAGAGATTAGTTAAATAAAGACTTAATCTACATATTAAGGAAAGGGAAGTATTGTGTCTAGGGAAGAAATAAGCAAAAGAATACACTGTAATCGGTTGAAATATACATCTCAAAGATACTATGCCAGGGACAGGAGGTAGGAAGAATCCTGTTAATAGAAAATAAATGGTCTGTTAATGTTTGTGGGCATGACTTTCCCAGTCCCTTTTGGAAAAGATTTTGGAAAAATAGGAAAAGTAGTCAGACTTCTGTCCACAGAAAGTACCCCACAGGGGGATGGTCACACTGCAATTCCTTCTCATTTTCTCCTTTTAGGATTATGGGCACACATGCACATATACCCAGCATATCTCTCAAGCCGCTGGGTCCAGGACTCAAGTAGCACTTTAGCCATGTGGGATCTAACCATCTCAGTATCAAGTCACCACTACTCCAGTATACGAAATTTGTATGTGTGCTTAGCAATGGGTGATGGAATTACTGTTGATTTTAGTTTTTTATCTTTTTTTTTTGAGAGAGAGTTTTTTGCTGTAGAGCATGTGCGCTTGCCAGACAGACAGACAGAGACAGAGAGACAGAAATCGAGAGATCACCCCCCGGGGGGGATGGCCACACCACAATACCTTCTCCCCCATTCTCCTCTCGGGATCTTGGGCACACACGCACATGCGCCAGGCGTGAGTATAAGCCACCAGGTCAGGGACTTGAACTGCGGTCGACTATGTGGGAGTCCAGCGACATAGCCATTATACTAACTGCTGGTCCCAGTTTTTTATCTTCATTATTTCCTATTGTTCCTTTAAACTTTATACAATTAATAATATGGTAATAATGGGGACCAAGAGATGGTGGTTAAGGCACACTTTCTGTCTGTCTCTCTCTGGTCAAATTAATATAAAATGAGTGAGTAAATAAAATTAAGAAAATAATATGGTAGTATTTTATATTTTATGTAATTACAAAACACAATATACTGGGAAGAAAAATTATTTTGTTTTTTGTAAGTTTCTGGACTCTGAATAATTAAATTCCTTAAGAAACTATGTAATCTTTCATTAGTTTCATTACATCATCAATGCTTAAAATTAAATTATCACTTGGGGAATTTTTCAAAGTAACCATACCCGCAAAAAAACAAAGGAACTAACAAACAAAAAAAACAATGAAAGTACTTATGGCCTACTGACAGGTTTGATTTAATTAGAGGATTTAAATGTCTTGATTTTGCAAAATAGATAATGAAATTAAATGCACAGCCATTAATTCTGACAAATCATTCTATTTATCCATGAACGTATAGTAGGAAGGCTTTTGTGTCAGGCAGATATTAGGTCAAATTCTAGAAATGTCTATTACACATTATGTGGCCTAGGTAAAACTACTCAATCTCTCCTTCGTAAAAAGAGGATAATAAGGCCTTAATTTAGAGTTTTGATTTGAAGCCACCTGGAATGTAGACATTCTGAGCATTAGACATTTAAATATCCATTCACCTCTTATATTAACCCCTTATTTTTAGGAGAAAGAAAAGGATGGTATACAGATCATAATTGTATCAACAGAAAAGTCTTGATACTTGCATCTTCCTAAAGACAAAAACAAGTGGAAAAACAAAATTAAACAAATAGGGAAAAATATATTTTATTTATTCATAAATAGAAAGTAATATTAAAATTCCCTTTATGCTATCAGTCCAAAATGCTGAACTAATTTCTTAGCAGTTGACTACTTGCCACTCAGTGCAATCATCCAGTATGGCACCCAGAACAGTAGTAGGGAAGGAACTGAGAAGCATCAATCAAGCCTGGAGTCAGAATGGTTTTTCATGTCCGGTTCGCCAATAATCTTGCTTCTATAAATTTGGTATTAATCTGGTAAATTTGTCTGTAAGTATTTTATGACTATTTCATGTGGTTACAATGTTTTATTATAAATTCTAATATGTGGTACAAAAGTATGTCTTAACTTATTAATTATTATCACTTACTTTTAACGGGCATATTGAGATAATAATTCTTCCACATGAACCTTGAGATAGTTTACCTGATTCTGAAAAAAATGTGGCATTCATCATACAAATAGTATTTTTTTAGATGTGTATATTTATTATTCAAACTATATCCAAGAGTAAACTAAGAAACAAAAATGATGTGGTAACTGTGTGTATAGAAGGTTTGAAACTCATTTCTGCAGCTTACTAAATTGCCTGAAATTAGACATATTATTTAACTTTTGACATCCTTTTTTTTTGCAATCCAAAAAACAGAGTTAGAATAAAACATAAATCTATATATAAATTACAATAAAATAACTTATTAGGCTAAGGTGCTTACCATCATACAGTATTTTGCAATAACTTTTAGTGACTACACAGTATAGGAGGTCTTCGTCTCTTTTTGAATGGAATGTTCTTCTATTTTTTTAATTGTCAGAGGGTACATGCACTCACCAGAGAGAATCAGAGAGAGAGAGAGAGAGAGAGAGAGAGAGAGAGAGAGAAGAAGAAATAACCTTTCTGACCCCCAATGGAGCATGATCACACTACATTTTCCTCCATTTCCACACATTTTACTCCATTTCTACATCCTGTCAGGTTTTTGGACATGCACACATAAGCACCAAGTATATTTTGAACTTCTGGGGCTGGACTTTCAACTTGAGATGCTCATGTGGGTTCGGTCTTCTTTAACCACTAGTTACAAAATGGCCCCTGTTTTTCTGTTTTTATTTCTCAATATTGATGGTGTGTGGAGAGAAAACTTTGGCTTTTACATACTTATTTGTATTCATTCACTTATTCAAATTCTCTTATTAATGCTTACAGTTTCACTTATTCCTTTTTACTAGAGCCTTTTTTTTCCAGATGAAGAGTGATATTTTAAACATTTATTTTTCAGTATTTCTTATGTAAATCCATTAACTGGAATCTCCAGAAAAAGCTTCAAAATCATGTTCTACAGCAGCAGCAGCCAGCAGCC
>NW_006207163.1:777549-810035 GCF_000334495.1 Tupaia belangeri chinensis
AAAAAACGTGTTCTAAACATGAATATCTCTTAGTTCTTTTTTTTTTTTTTTTAGAGGTTTTTGCTATAGGGCGCATGCGCTTACCAGATAGACAAAGAGACAGAGAGACAGAAAGTGAGAAATCAACCCCCAGGGGGGATGGCCACACTGCAATCCCTTCTCCATTATTCTCTTGGGATCTTGGGCATGCATGCACAGGTGCCCGGCGCAAGTTTTAAGCCACCGGATCCAGGATGCGAACCACGGTCAACTACATGGGAGTCCAGCGACATAGCCATTACGCTAACTGCTGGTCCCATTATATCTGTTAGTTCTTAATATTGATTTTAAAATAATGTCTCAGATCTAAAGTGTTTTTTTTTTCTATTTCTTCTATCTTTAGCTTACTTTTAAAATGTCTACAAAAATTTTGGAATGTCTATTAAGCACCAATTGGCATGATGTAAATGAGTCCTTCTTTAGTAATTTGAAGTAAATATTATAAATATAGCTTTTATGATATTTTTATGATATTTAATCATCTTTTATATTGTATTACTTCAATTTCAGAATAACCCTCCTAGTAATATTTTTTAATAATTATTTACTCAACTTTATTTATTCATTTATTCATTTTAATTTGATGAGAGAGAGAGGAGAGAGAGAGAGAGAGAGAGAGCAAGCCACCAGGTCTGGGACTCGAACCGTGGTTGGCCATGTGGGAGTGTCCAGCATCTTAGACACCATGCCACCTGCTGGTCCCCTACCCTCCTAATAATATATTCCTTTCTGATTGCCTCATTCCATTAAGTTTTTTAAAGATACACTAGAAATAAAATTTATTTTACAATTTGTGTTCATGTACAGTGATCAAATATATTAAATAAATTTAAATAAATTTTTAAAAGATATGCTAGGATTTATTAAATTAAATGTGCTCTTAAGTTGCCTGCTCCCCTCTCTCCATTCCAGAAGAACAATAAATACAAGTTTTGTTAAGAAAAGTCTTAATTTTTTCTCTCTTTTTTAAGAGATTTTTGCTATACGGCACATGCACACACCATAGAGATAGAGAAAGAGAGAGAGAGAGAGACAGAAAGTGAGATATCACCTTCCAGCGGGCAAGGCCACACTGCAATCCTTTTTTCTTCATTCTCCTCTCAGGACTTTGGGCATGCACACACAAATGCCTAGTGTAAATTTCAAGCCGTTGAGTCCATGACTTGAACCACAGTTAACCATGTGGGAGTCCAGCTGCCTTAACCACCATGTCACCTACTGGCCCTTGATTTTTATTTTTAATTATTATTTTCATTGTAGCATTCTCAACATCTCAGTTACTTTTTTTTTTTTTTTGGAGAGGTTTTCGCTATAGGGCGCATGCACTCGCCAGACCAACAAAGAGAGACAGAAAGACAGAAAGGAAGAAATCACCCTCAGGGGGGATGGCCTCGCCTCAATCCCTTCTCCTCCATTCTCCCCTCGGGATTCTGGGGACACATGCACATGCGCCCGGCATGAGTTTTAAGCCACCGGGTCTGGGACGCAAACTGTGGTCGACTACGTGGGAGTCCAGCGACATAGCCATTACGCTAACTACTGGTCCCAACATCTCAGTTACTGACACAGAGAAATACTCAATAATTTTTTTTTTTTTTTTTTTTTTGCCATAGTGCATGTGCACTTGCTAGATAAAGACAATGAGGGGAAAAGTGAGAAATCACCACCCAGAGGGAAAGACCATACCATAATCCTTTCTCCTCTCCATTCCACTCTCAGGATTTGGGGCATGTATGCACATGCACCTGGCATGATTTTAGGACTCCAACCACAGTCGACCATGTGGGAATCCAGCACCTTAACCGCCATGCCACTTGCTGGCTCTTCAATAAATATTTTTTGAAAACAATGATTTAGCCTTTGAATTACTTGTTAGTTACATTTTATCCAGAACTCAGTTAGAAGAAATTCTAAATCTGTTCACTGTTTTAACATTGGCATTGTATTTATCTTTCTAATCCATTTTGTGGCAATTAGTCTGTTTCTACTTGGGTAAGTATTGGTACTTTATAATTTGTATGTAAAATCTTACACCTCTCTCGATCTTCATAAAATTATCTGTGTCTTTGGATTAGTGATCTAACAGTCTTATTAAAATTAGATATTTTCACTAGTACATATTATAATTCAAAAGTTTAAACATTTTGGTTAGTTGTAGCTGTCATACTTTTGCAAGATTTTCAAATATCTTAGTAAAAATCTATTTTGCAATTTTCAAATACAGTACTGACCAGTCTACTGTTACTAGAATATAATAAAATACTACAATTATTTGATGAAAATGTCCCAAACTCTAAAACAAAAAATTGTTTTATGCTTGACAAACATTTAAGTACTTACTCATGTTTATTTTCCTTCTTTTTTAAAGTCTAATTTTATGTCATTATAAAAAGGAAAACAAATAAAATAGTCTACGTGTATTGAAATTTTTTGTGTGTTTTTGTATGCTAATATAAAGTTTTAATAGAGTTATTGCTGTCCATAGATGCCATGAACTGAATGTTTCCCCCCTCCCAGTTCAAATGCTAAGATCCTAAAGCCCCCTCCTTGTGATGATATTAGGATGTGGGCCTTTGGGAGGAAATTTAGGTCATGAGGGTGGAACCTTCATTAATGGTAGTAATCTTAAAAGAGATAACCCAGAAAAAACTCTCACCCCCTTTCTGAAATGTGAGAATGTAATCATGAAAATTCTGGAATATGGAACCCAAAGGAGAGTCCTTACCAGAACTCAAGCGTATTGACGTCCTGATCTCAGACTTCCAGCCTCTGGAACTGTAAGAAATAAATCTCTGTAGTTTATAAGCTATCTCTTCTATGGTACATGTTAAAGAAGTCTGAACTAATAATGCATTAAACATTTAGGCATTTTTTCTTTTTTTCCTCACCATATGTTATTCATATGGCTAAATTACAGACACATAGGTTTTCATTAGTTTGGGCTCATAGAATATTAGCAGAGAAATTAAAAAATGAAATGAGGTTAGAATGTTTCTGAACTAGAACATCTGCATTAATGGAAAACCTCTTTGAAAATGTTTATAATCCATTGAAATAGATACTCTTCCTTAATGGAAATTTTTGAAAAATGTTAACAGAAGAAATATTTTGCAAATGTCCATATAGCTTTCACATCTCTCTGGGAAAAAAGAATGCTCTACATCATTTAATATTATAGGAAATTATTGGAACCAGCAGTTGGTATAATGGCTATGTTGCTGGACTCCCATGTAGTGGTTTGAGTCCCGGACCTGGTTGCTTAAACTCACACTGGGTGCATGTGCCCAAGATCCTGAGAGGACAGTGGAGAAGAAGGGATTGCAGCATGACCGTCCTCCCGAGGGGGGAGGGGTTCTCGCTTTCTGTCTCTATGGCTCTCTCTGTCTTTCTGTCGAGTGCCCGTGCCCTGTAGCAAAAACCTCTTCAAAAAAAAAAATTATTGACCCACTGATATTAGAATGAGTGTGTCATTTAATCGAATGTGTAATTTGTATGAGATTTTGGAACGAAGCCCATGTTTGCATTTGTTTTTTTAGCTTTATGATGGTTATATTTTCACTTTGATGTAATAGTTTCAGGTTTGGGACTTAGTTCCTTCCCTTCTGAGGAGCTCTAAGCAGGAATCAGTGCTGTTAGTGTTTGGTGACCTTTAATAAGTGAAGTGTGAGGCTTATCTCTTCAGATGCAGTTTATTTTATACTAATTCATTTAATTTAGTTCCAATGATTTGAATCAAATGCACAAAACTTATGACAATAAAAACATCAGAAAACTTCCCTTCTCTCTTCCCTAGCTCTATTCCCAGAGACAAAGATTTTCAGTTATTATAGTTGATGAATATGACACTTTCCTTTGTATTTATGTAGTAGTTTTACACCTATTTATCACTGTACTCCAACTCCCGGTAGTCAACTATGGTTTGAGTTCTGGACCTGGTGGCCTAAAATTCACAGTCTGGGCACTTGTGTGTGCATGCCCAAACTCCCAAGAGGAAAATGGAGGAGAAGAGATCTTGGTGTGGCCATTTCTCTTGAGGGGTGATTTATCCCTCTCTGTCTCTCAAGTGAGTACACCCACCCTATAATAAAAATCTCTCCACAAAAGAAATTTCACATTTCATTCTAATAAATAAAATGATACCTCTCAGAGAATGAATGTATAAAGTAAATGATCTTGGTATCGCAGAATTCTTACTTTCCAATCTGTTCATTTTTTTCTAAATATTAAAAAATAAGTATGTATTTCTTATTTAACAAAAATAATAAAAGCTAGAGAAAATTGTGAGTATAACTTTATCTGAGAAGAATAGAGGCAAAAAAACTTCAGAAAATTTACTCAAAGTAAAAAATAAAACACACCAAAAAAGAATAATACCTCTCTTATCTGTGAATCATGGGCCTGGAAAATGTAATTATTTAGGACCTACCAGAGGAAAGTTAGCAAAGGCCCATCAAACACACATACACACACACACACACACACACACACACACCATAAAATCTGTGTTAGAACGTTCTTTCTAGAAGGTAGAGCCTACTGGGCCACCACGTGGAACTTAAAAACTGTTCCAAATGAGAAGAGCATTGGGGATATTGTGTTCAGAAGAAACCTCCTAGAGTTAGACACACAGGCATCACCCCAAATTAACAACTAGTCCAACATCAAGAAAGAAAAAAGGGAGCTTTACGAATCAATACGGAACTGTGTTTTTTTTTGTTTGTTTGCAATCAGACTTGTGCACTCACCAGACACACACACACACACACACACACACACACACACATGCACATACACTGAAAGAGAGGGAGAGAGAAAAAGAAAGTGAGACAGGGAAAGAACCTATGAGTTTCTTTCATTTATTTTTAAGTGGAAAAAGGGCTGGTCCTGTGGCATGAGGTTAGGTGAACTGGCTCTCACAGGGATCACCGGATACCATGTGGCTGAAGACTGTTGGAGCCCTAATCTTGGTGACTTGAAAACCTCACTAGGTATGTATGCATGTGTACCTGAAATCTGGACAGGATGGAGAAATGCGGGGACAAGTACTAAAGTATGGCCACACACCACTGGGGTGATTTTTCTCCCTGCCTTTTCCTCTGATTCTGTCTGCACATGAGCTCTGGCAATCAAAAAGAGAGAGAGAATTGAAAAGTTAGGAAATCAGATATCAGAAATTAAAAACGAAGTAATTGGAAACTGGTTAACGTATGAACAAACTTTTCTACAGTCCCGAATAGCCAATCAGTGGATCACAGTATCATAATATGGAGCCTATAGGCGTCATTTTTCCTAAGGATGACCATGAAGCCATAAAGTAAAGGTAGAAATGATTTTAGAGCACTTGCTCAAGAATGAAAAGAATTATATAATGTTTTAGATAGAATTCCATATTTAAAAAGCCGGTTTTTTGTTATATTTTTGACAATTAGAAGGTAACATCAGTTTTCTGAGTAAATACTAAGTAACATTAAAAAAAGAGAGAGTAGAGCCTTTGAATAAACCAGATATACATTTGAATTAACGATCAGGTATATGACATTGTGCACATTAATAAATATCTTCAAAGTTAAATCTTTTAAACATTAGAATGAATGTATTAGGGGCCAGGAAGTGGTGCATTGCTTAAGACTCTGGACTTCCACAGGACCATACATGCATGGTTCAAGTTCCAGATCCAGCAGCTTAAAAAATCTCTCCAGGCACATGAGCGTGTGCCTAAAATCCCAGAATGGAAATGGAAGAGAAAGAATTCCAGTATGGCCATCCCCCATGGGGTGATTTCTCACTTTCCCTCTCATTGTTTCGCTCTCTTGCAAGTGCATGTACCTTATGGCAAAAACAATAAAAATGAAAAAAAAAATTAAAATTTTAAAATCCCTAAAAACTTGAGTGTATTATATAGAGAAATTTAGCCATTGCATAAAAAATCCTAGCATATAGCAAACACACAGTCCATAAATCTTATTCTAATTGTTCACTGATACTGAAGTCGTCACACTTGGTTGACAATAAAATGTAAAGTTACTACTGAAAAAAACGAAGGCTTTTTTTTTTTTTAACTGAAGCAAGCAAAACTTTATTGGCCTCTATCAACCAGCACTGTGGTTTCCTTCCGGACATCAAGTTGGACTGCAAAATCACAGGCAGAATGCTTGCCATGTATGGTCTGGGGCTCAAACTGCACAGCCAGTCACTCGGGATCCAGTCACCTTAACCACCATGCCACTGGCTGGCCCCTTAATTTTAAAAATCAATCTGTACTTTAATATACTTTTGAAAATTACTTATACATGGAGTAATATGATTTTTTTTTCATCTGAGGCTGAACCCAATAACTGTACTTCACTACGTTTTTGAGAAACTCAAAGAGTCCACGAAGTTCTCATTTATGTTTATCATTTTGTCCTCCACCTTGGAAAGCTTCCATTTGGTACTTCAATAAAGCAACAAAGTCACAGTGAAATTTATAGTGCTTTAAATTATAGTTACATGCCAAAAATCACACTCTTAAAAATATGTACAATTATTATACGACAATTGGAAATAATAATAAAAAAAATACAGTGCTTTAGTGCTGCATGTTTCACTTCAATGAATCTTCAGATGGATACTTCTACCCAAACACAGATGGCATGTTTACAAAAAGAAAAAAAAATTGATTCAGAAGCTTGTGGCTTAATTATATCAAGGATAAAACAAGTCATTCTCTAATTTATTCTAAAGACACATCACTTTAATGAGGTTTCAATGAACAGTGTACCAAAGGCTTGGTGTTTAATGTAAAAATGTGCTGTTCTTTTCTTCTTTCTCCAATAGCAAAGATATTAATCAAGTTTATGATTAAGTGCTATGAAAAGACTATTTTTGATAAGCATAAGCCCTTTTTATATTTCCTTTTAATTGCATAGAATTCATGAGCCAACCCAGAATTTTGGCTAAATACAAAATACATTAAATGCAAGTATGGTCAGGCAGTATCTATAGGGGATAATGATAAATGTGGGGAGTGTGAGTTTCTCTGTGTGTGTGTATCAGCTCTTTTCATGCAGTAATTGCACATGGCCTGATGTCTGTTTTGTCTGTATTGAGCAAGAAATCTGTTTTGCATTATGAATATGTGTACTGGATAGAAAATTTGAAAAGCACTGAATAATTCATTCTTTCATTTATTTTACTATCAAGGCCCTGACATTGTACTAAGACATGCGGATACAGGTGAGCAGAGGCACACCTGTCTTCTTGAAGTTGAAATTTATGAGGGAGTTAAGCACCATTAATGGATCATGCACTCAATATTTTGTTTGTTTGTTTGTTTCTAGCACTGTGAAAAATGTTCTAGAGAGAGCATGGTGCTGTGAGACAATAATACTGAGGGGTATGGGATAGTCCCAGAGCATAGGTAAAGTTTTCCTAAGAAAGTAGGACATGGGGCCAGCACGTGGCATAGTGGTTAAGGGGTAGGACTCCTACATGACCAACTCAGTTCAAATCCCAGACCCGGTGACTTGAAACTCACACAGGTGTGTGTGCATGTGTGCCCAAAATCCTGAGAGGGAAATGGAGGAGAAGGGATTGTGGGGTGGCCATCCCCCCAGGGAAGTGATTTATTGCTTTCTGTCTCTCTGTCTCTCCAGTGAGTACAAGAACCCTATAGCAAAACTTGCTCAAAAAAGAAAAGAAAAAAAAGAGAAACTAACACATGAACTAAAGGAAAATAGTAGTTAATCAGGTAGCAAAAAACACGCACCTACATTTTGGTGACTCCATTTTACCACATCATTTTAGGAATGGCCACTCATGAAAAAAAAGGGAGTCTGTCTGTCTATGTGAGGAAAGTCTTTTGTAAATTTATCTGTCCTTGTGTTTTTTTTTTTTCCTTCTTGTTTTTTTCTCATTTAAACATTGGGATCAATGATTCACTTAAAGATATGGAAATATGGAAATAAGCTTATGAAGCTCTTAAGAAATTACTATAATTTAAACCGGTAAGTAATACTATTATTTGAAAGGTTTCCCTCAGAATAATTAACTTCTCTTTGTGACTCTGAACTCCTGGCCAGTAGGAATATAGAGCAACACATGTAAGAAGTCAAATCTTTGTAAGGAATAAAGTTTTTCTGACAGAAGGCTATAATTAACTGAAATTTCAAGAAAACAGCAACTACAACAAATCTTTCCATACAACTTTTTTTTTTTTCTTTTTTGAGAAGTTTTTGTTATAGGGCATTTGTGCTCACCACAAAGACAGAGAGACAGAGAAACAAAGTGAGAAGTCATCTCCCACTCCACGGGGAATGGTTACATTGCAATCCCTTCTCCTCCATTCTCCTCTTGGGATCTTGGGCACGCATGCACATGCGCCTGGCATGAGTTTTAAGCTACTGGGTCTGGGACTCAAACTGTGTGTTTGGAACTCAAACTGCGGTGGACCACATGGGAGTCCAGCGACATAGCCATTACACCAACTGCTGGTCCCCTCCATACAACTTTTTAACTGATTTTCCTATTATCTAAAATGTTAAGAATATAATTTCAATGATTACTATGGGTTTCTTTAGATATTTATATTTCCCCTTAAATGTTAGACTCATACAATCTAAAAATCATACAGATTTATAATCAGATAAAATAAATATATAACACAATTTTTTTTCAAATACACCTCATGAATATAGACTTAACATGTGGGAGAAAATTAGGAATAATTTGTAATAATAATGCACCTTTATTTTTAAAAACATATTTTTCTTGTTTTTGTTTGTTTGTTTTTAGAGTGAGAGATTTTTGCTATAGGGTGCATGTTCTCATCTGAGGGAAAAAAGTGAGAAATCACCCCCCAGAGGGGATGGCATGCCACAATCTATTCTCTTTCATGCTCCTCTCAGAATGTGGGGCACACTTCCATACACACCCGGTGTGAGTTTCAAGCCACCAGGTCTAGGACTCAAATTGTGGTCATCATGTGAGAGTCCAATGACATAATCATTATGCCATCTGCCTGTCTCTTTATTATAATTATTGATTTACATATAGTAATTGTACAAATTTGTAGGGTACTACAGTTTTTCAAAGCATATATACAGTGTGTAATAACAAAATCAAGGAGAGATTTATTTATTGTCTGTAACATTCATTGTTACTTTGTGATATACACATTTGAAATTTTCTTTCATTGTTTTGGGAAACATATTAACACATACAAGGGGGTATGTAAACAAATAGAGTGGGTTATAAAATAATATAGCACAGTAAAGAATGTAGGTGACAATTTAATATATAGTTTCAAATGCCCTTTCACTTAGTCACTGCTTATTCTGCATCAATAGTATCAAATTTATCACATATTTTAGCTCTTTATGAACTTTTAATATTTACATTAATTTTTTTCAATTCTTTTTTTTCTTTTTTTGGAGAGGTTTTTGGTATAGGGCATGTGCACTCGCCAGAAAGACAGAGAGAGACAGAGAGATAGAAAGTGAGAAATCACCGCCCAGGATGGCCACACTGCAATTCCTTCTCCTCCATTCTCCTCTTGGAATCTTGGCCACGCATGCACATGCACCCGGCGTGAGTTTAAGCCACTGGGTCTGGCATGCGAACCACGGTTGGTCACATGAGAGTCAAGCGACATAGCCATTATGCTAACTGCTGGTGCCGATTTTTTCAATTCCTATAATATTTCTTATTAATTAGAAAGACCTCACAAGGTTATCTGTCTCTTATTTTTTTGATTTGCCAAAGGATGTGTATGCTCGCTAGGGAGAGAAAGAAAGAAGGGAGAGAGAGAAAGAATGGAGAGAACATTGAACTTTGTCGAGATGACTGTTGTCTGATCAGAAGTCCTGGATGGGCTTTATGTTGGTGGCTTGAAAGGTTTTCACATATTAAAGTTTTTCTTGTATTGTTTTGTTTTCTATTACTATAGAGTACATGTGCACCAGAGAGAGACAGAAAGTGAGAAATCACCATCGCCCATAGGGGATGGTCATGCTGCAAATCCTTCTCCAATCTCCTCTTAGGGTTCTGGACATGCATGCACATGTGCCCGATATGAGTTTTAAGCCACCGGATCCAGAACTTGAACCATGATCGACTATGTGGCAGTCCAGTGATATAACCATTATGCCATCTGGTGATCCTTTACAGTTTTTCTTTTATAAATAATAATAATAAATAAAACAAATATTTCTTTAAATTAAATAAAAAGCTGAAATGTAATTTTATATGTAGTTGAGCCCAGGGATTTGGAGGTTGAGAAAGGTAGGAATTTTACTATAAGCTATGTTTATATTTGAAGATAATAGGAAAAAAGGAGGTGGGGATGGGTAAAAGAGAACTCACACTTGTACTTTTCCACACTTCTTTTCCACAGTGAGATTATATAGTTACTTTATCCTTTCAGCTTTGTTTTGCAACAGTTTGTAAAAACAGCATACAGGGGGAGAAGTATGTAAATGACTCACATGTATAAATTTTAAATTTTCTGCAGAGGAAAGCAGAGGAAATCTACAATCGTTACAGCCAAATGAATATTGCCATGTTAAGTGAGGATGTCTTGGCTTATCTCCTTATAATTGCCAAAGATGGGGACCAGCAGTTGGCATAATGGCTATGTTGCTGGACTCCCATGTAGTCGACTGTGGTTCAAGTCCTGAACCTGGTGGCTTAAAACTCACGCCGGTCATGTGTGTGTGTGTGTGCCCAAGATCCTGAGAGGAGAATGGAGGAGAAGTGATTGTGGTGTGGCCATCCCCCCAGGGGATGATTTCTCGCTTTCTGTCTCTCTGTCTCTCTCTGACTCTGGCGAGCGCACGTGCCCTATAGCAAAAACCTCTCAAAAAAAAATTGTCAGGGATGAATCATGACATATCATGAATATATGTGAAACTGATGAAAAATTTTAGCCTCTGTAGTTTCTATTTCAAAATATTGTTGTGTTAGATTCTATATTCAAAGTGACTCCTCATGTACAGGCTCAAACTCGTCGATGCATACCGTAAGGAGAGAATGGCCAGTGTTCACCCTGTCATTTTCGTAACGTATGCTTAGTATTTCACCTGTTGTGTAAACAAGACAATGAATGCTGTTTTTTTTTTAGCAAATTTTAATCAGAATAAATTTCAGATTAAGATTTGCGCTCCCTACTAACTTCACTTTAGTTGATATCATATCAATTAAATATGGAATTAGAGTAAGTATATCCATGACATGATTGGCAGAGTAATTGGAAATTCATGTGCTGTGAAGAAAACCTACATGATTGAGTGAAATGAGCACTGATCTAAAAGTCAAAAGCCCTAAATCAAGAGTGGTCTGTTGGTCTAGTCTCTTAGTCTCAATGTTCTCATTTATAATTGGACATCTTGTTCACCATGAACTTTCCTGTGTGATTCTCAAGATAGGTAATGAACTTTTGAAGGGTTTTGCTACAAATTAAAAACAATATACAATAATAGCCTCCATGATGGGATCGTTATTCGCTTAGTTTACTGCTGTATCTTAGCAATTTGAACTGTATTTTACAGTGCTGATCAAATATTTGTTGGTAAATGAATGGATCAATAATGCATGATTTATCTTCCTTTAAGAATTGTTTTCTTTGTCTTTTTCCATGAATGCTAGTGAAATTGAATAAATGACAGCGACCCAGATATTCAAATATAAATGAAGTTCTGCATAATAGCCTTCAGTAAGCTTATATGTTCAGGAAACTGAATTTTAGACTGGTTTACTTGTGAATTGCTTTTAACAGGTGTTTCTATTTAACCCATTAATTTATTTGCAAAATAAATTAGGTAAAATAGAGACCAATTATTATAGTTTGCACATCTTCTATACCCTTATTATTATTAAGAGTGTGCTATTCTGCTTAGGCATAAAGGCATGAACATAATTTTTTGGTTTCTATGCATTTACTTGCATAGTGACTTACAATTTTTTCAGCCTTGTAACTTACAACTTTTCAGTCCTTTAACAGACCTAACTCCCTAGAAGTTACTTGCTGTGTATTTTATGTTTATGTTCTTATAGCTTGATTATATTTTCCTGTTAAGAATGCTGACATACACATTAGACTTCTGGTGACTTAAATAGCATTTTTAGATTCATCAATGTATACAAATGCATATACATCTAGGTATACAAATCTTCATATCTATGTATATGTACAGATTTTATTTATAGCAAGGGCTCATTGATTAGTGGATTCAAAGATAAAAGTAATAACAACACTTCATTAACTTAATTTCAAATTTTGTAACTAGCTATATACTTTCTTACATTAAGTATGAGGTCATATTAGACAATAAATTCAATTTTGGGAACCAGCAGTTAGCATAATGGCTATGTCGCTGGACTCCCACGTAGTCGACTGTGGTTCACGTCCCGGCCCCGGTTACTTAAAACTCACGACGGGCGCGTGTGCGTGCATGCCCAGGATCCCAAGAGGAGAATGGAGGAGAAGGGATTGTGGCATGACCATCCTCCCCTGGGGGGTGATTTCTCGCTTTCTATCTCTCTGTCTCTCTCTGTTTGGTGAGCGCACGCGCCCTATAGCAAAAACCTCTCCAAAAAAAAAAAAAAAAGAGTACAAAAAAGAAAATAAAATCAATTTTAACCATCGTTACAATAGATAATATAAAAATAGCAAAACTGGGGCCAGCAAGTGGCATAATGGCTGTGGCACTGGACTCCCACATGGTCAACTGTGGTTTGAGTCCCTGACCTGGTAGCTTGAAACTCATGCCAGTCGTGTGTGTGTGTGTGCACATCCCAAATCCCAAGAAGAGAATGAGAAGAAGAGATTGTGGTGAGGCCATCTCCCCAGGATTGATTTCGCACTTTCTCTCTCACCGTCTCTCTCTGCGTCTCTGGTGATCCCATTACGGCTACAGCAAAAATCTCTCTGAGAAAAAAGCAAAACTTAAAATGATTTTTGTCACTATGATAACACAAGTTCAAAGATAGTCACATAACTTTTAGTTCACTAGTTTCTAGTTAGAGCTGTTCATTAAAAAAATATATATATAAAAAGAACAAACAAGGCTCTAATTTTGACTTTTCAAAAAAGTCATTCAAGAATTAGCCTGCTATATTCACAGCAGATGGACAGCTCAAGTCACAGAGAACTCAATTGATTTTGAACTAGTTTTCTTTTCTTTCTTTCTTTCTCTTTTTTTCTTAATTGGGTAGAAGAGCCCTGTCTTCTTCACAACACGTGGTTATGGATATTGGCACAGTCTGAAAGAGGGACTGGAAATCATAAGTGTTCTTGCTGCTGTTGTCAGTTAACATATATTGAGTCTAAGTGCTGTAGAGATCACATAATTAGGATGGTTTCTGACCAGGATATTAACAACCTGTGTTAAAGGAAAAATGTCTAGCCTGAAACAATTTATTCTCCTCATCTTTAGTAACCTTAAGGCATATCAAATGAGATTCCCTATGAGAAATAAATCTTGTGAAAAGGTTTTAAGGAGTCCTAAGGGCTTCAGTTTCAGACTTGATATAATGACCATAGTCTCCCACGTCAAACGCCAGAGCAATTAATTTATTATATTCCCTGGATTAATGTTGATTCTATTTTAATTATAGGAAGTATATTTTTTTTCATTGGTTAGTACTCTTAAGAAGTTCAAGCTGTTCCTTGGGCATTTGTCAGTCAATATATCTACCTTTGCATTAGTATCTGGAGAAATATCAAACACATATCAGCTAATGACTGTGGTCTAGCCAAATGCAATAGAAAGTAGAGTTGTCAATGGTAAACCAGAGCATTTCTTGCCATAGGAAGAGTAATTATTTGGACATGGGAAGAGATAATAATGCAGGAAGATGTGAATATGTTTAGTTAATACTTGATGTTAGTTATTTCCCATTCCATACCAACTTATCTGTTATGATTTGAATGATTGTGTCCTTCCCAAATTTGTATGCCAAAATGCTGATTGCCAATGTGTTAGTATTAAGAGGTTCTGGTATTAAGTGGAGAAGGCCTTTGGGAGGCAAAGTCCTTATGAATGGGATTAGTGCTCATATAAAATTGTCATGAGGGAGCTTATTTGTAGCTGTACTTCTACATATCAGAAAGGCAAAGGCGCTCCCTCAGGATAATTTTTTTGTTGTTCTTGTTTTAATAAGAGCACTGATCTATTTCACGAAGGACTTTTTAATTTAATTTTTCAAAATTCTTGTGATAGAGCATGTGTATGCACAAGCAAGAGAGAGAGAGACAGAAAAAACTTCAATAAGGCTCAGTCATGCCACAATCCCCTTTCTTCAGTCTTCCTGTTTTTCAGGATCCTGGACATGCATGCACAAGCCTCGCATGTTTTCAGGATGACCAAGCTGGCGACTTGAACCATAGTCAGCATGTTGCTTCCAGTTCTGCCCACAGAAGGTGGGCCTATCAAGGTTCTTACTAACAACACCTCCTAATACTAAGAAGGTGCTATCTATGAAGAAGTGGGTCCTTCTTGGACTTATCATCCAGAAAAGTCAGAAATAAATTCATATTGTTTTTTAGTTACCTAGCCTACGGTATTTTATTGTAGTAGTAGCTCAAATAGACCAAAAATCCTAACTTTGAAGATATGAAACTATAAAATAAAAATTAATTCACATAGGGTTTTCCTTTTTTTTTTTTTTTTGGAGAGATTTTTTGCTATAGGACGTGTGCGCTTGCCAGAAAGACAGAGAGAGACAGAGAGACAAGAAGCGAGAAATCACCCCCCCAGGGGGGATGGTCATGCCATAATCCCTTCTCCTCCATTCTCCTCTCAGGATCTTGGGCATGCACGCACACACGCCCGGCATGAGTTTAAGCCACCGGGTCTGGGACTCGAACCATGGTCGACTACATGGGAATCCAGCGACATAGCCATTAAATCAACTGCTGGTCCTAATTCACATAGGGTTTTAACAGCAAATTTCTTCTTTGCTTGCTGTGACTGTCCAGGTATATGTGTATAGACATATTTATGTATATGTATGCACACTTACGTATTCTGGAAAAATGTAAAATTCTGTATTATATTTACATTTAGTATATTACTACTATGATACATGTAATTTTATGGGAGAAAATACATACATATACAAGAGAACTTGAAGACATTCATGAAAAGTGAAATTAAAAGATAAAATAAAATATATAAATTTTATACAGGAGCTTCATCAAGTTTGAGGCATTTTTGTAAGTGATGATAACTGTTATTCAGTCTATCCCTAAAGAATTGTGCATCCTGAGAATTCCACTGCCAATTATTTTTTTTTTACATTATTGACTGAAGAAAAATAGGTTTCCTTTAAATATTTTTTTCTAAGATTAGGAAACAAAGAAAACTCAGAAAAAAACAAATCAGGAAAATTAAATGGATGCCTAATGATTTTTCACCAAATCTCTTTCAAATTACCCTTGTTTCATGAGA
This sequence comes from Tupaia belangeri chinensis, assembly GCF_000334495.1. Taxonomy (NCBI): domain Eukaryota; kingdom Metazoa; phylum Chordata; class Mammalia; order Scandentia; family Tupaiidae; genus Tupaia; species Tupaia belangeri. The sequence continues at coordinate 793,017 of NW_006207163.1, forward strand.
GGAATGAGTAGGAGAATTTATGGTGGAGGATTCTCTGGTAAATATTCTCAGGGAAGTTTTTTTCTATTATATCTCTAAAGAGTTAAATAAAGGATTTTATTATAAAACACAAAAATAAGAAATAAACTATAAAGAAAAATTTAATTCTTAAAGAAGAAACATAAAAGATTAATTTATAAAGAATATTTTATTGTTTTCAATTTTGGTGAAGTTTATTTTTTTATTACTAGGAATTGATTTTGTCCTTTTATGTTACAGAATAGAAGAATTAATAAAAAATACCTCAGTGGTTATTAAAAGTAGAACACAGGAAAAAATTTCATCTTCTTGGAATGTTATCAAGAATACAATCGAGTAGAGAAGTACTCAGTTTGGGGGAAAAGCTTCATAACCACAATAAAACAAACATTTTTTTGTTCCTACTAGTTCTTAAAATTAGTTCATTTTATTCTCTCAAAATTGTCTCAAATTGACCAGATATTTTGATGCTTTGGCTCTCCAGAAAAATCAATAAGCAAAATACCCTGAGTGTTCCAGAAAAACCAGTGCCATGACTTGGATCTTTACTGGCCCAGTTTTGCTTTGACTGAACCACTTCCACTCCTTGGTAACCAAAGTTTGATTGTGACTTATCTTCAGGATCATACTAGTAAAGCCATGTGTATTCTCCTGTCACAATTCTCGCAACAAACATTTATTTAAAATTCCCACTGGAAGCCTCAGGTCTTGTCTGCAGCTTTTCTGTGAATAGTTTTGGGACCTGTCAATTAGAATTGTATAAGATAAACACATTGAGATGTCCGTGGATTGGCTATTGTCTCTGCTGATAGTCATCAGTCCTCTTTAATCAGGGCATGAACAAGATTCGTTTTTTCCTTACAGAATCATAGCTGTGGTCTGCTGCTGCAGCCATCATCTTAAACATCTCCTTTCTTAAAATGAGTCACCCATTTGTAAGCTATGGATTTACTTGGGGCATTGTATCCATAATCTTATTTATTTATTTGTTTATGTTTAGCTGTGGGGCACTTGCAGTCACCAGAGAGAGACAGAGAGAACGGGAAAGTGAGAAATTACCCCCCTCCCCTGGGACTATGGCCATGTCACAATCCCTTCTCTTACATTTTTCTTAGGACTCTAGTCATGTATGCACACATGCTCAGCATGATTTTCAAGCCAATGTGTCTGAGACTTGAACCACATAGTCGGTTATGTGGAATCTAGGGCCTTAACTTCCATACCAGTTGATGGCCACCGAGAAGCTTTTCATAAAGCATCAATGATTTTGTTATTCATCCAACCAAAGCTTCACCATGAATTTGATATTTGCTTTTGCTGCAATGTTAGCAGAATATATGGTGCTCTGAAAGAGACTCTTTTCAAATCAATGTTCTAGTCTTAGTACCTAAAACTAGATTCTGTTCAGATATGTTATAGTAAGTAAATACAATTTTAGTTTGGAACAAAATATTTTTAAAATTCATGCATAAATTGTCATAACATAAATTTTCCATGAAGCCCTCTTAAATTTCTTTCTCTGTCATCTGTCTACCTATCTATCACTATCTTTCTATCATTTATCTGTATCTATTTATCTAGCTATCATTTACCAGTCTCCTTATTTCCTAGGAAATATTTCAGTTAGTCACACTTCTATCAGCACATCCCTGAGACTGAATGGCTGGTATAGAACCTGTTCCAGGCAATATCGGGTTGGATGTAATATTAAAGCACGAATTTACAGTAGTTTCGTCTATTAAAATTGGCTCCTCATATGCCCTTTGTGCAGCTGATAAACTTTAAAGACATATCTAACATTTTACCTTTTCCAATCTGGATATTTTACCTGAAAACATTTCACATTCTTTGTCACAGAATATAATGTACTGATGGTAGATAATAGTTTTAATTACTTTTTAATTTAGAATAAGGAACATAAATCCCAATAGCAAAAGAGTAACAGAAATCATTTGAAGTCAATTAAATGAAAACAAGTTTTGGACATTTTAATGATCATACTTGTTTCCTGTCTGTAATTAGACTTCATTTGATTCTTCTACTGTATCAAAATTCACTTCAAGGGAACAGCAGTTAGCATAATGGCTATGTTGCTGAACTCCCATGTCGTCGGCCGTGGTTCAAGTCCTGCACCTGGTGGCTTAAACTCACGCTGGCACGCATGTGTGTGTGTGACCAAGATCCCCAGAGGAGAATGAACGGAGCAATGTGTCTGAGACTTGAACCACATAGTCGGTTATGTGGAATCTAGGGCCTTAACTTCCATACCAGTTGATGGCCACCGAGAAGCTTTTCATAAAGCATCAATGATTTTGTTATTCATCCAACCAAAGCTTCACCATGAATTTGATATTTGCTTTTGCTGCAATGTTAGCAGAATATATGGTGCTCTGAAAGAGACTCTTTTCAAATCAATGTTCTAGTCTTAGTACCTAAAACTAGATTCTGTTCAGATATGTTATAGTAAGTAAATACAATTTTAGTTTGGAACAAAATATTTTTAAAATTCATGCATAAATTGTCATAACATAAATTTTCCATGAAGCCCTCTTAAATTTCTTTCTCTGTCATCTGTCTACCTATCTATCACTATCTTTCTATCATTTATCTGTATCTATTTATCTAGCTATCATTTACCAGTCTCCTTATTTCCTAGGAAATATTTCAGTTAGTCACACTTCTATCAGCACATCCCTGAGACTGAATGGCTGGTATAGAACCTGTTCCAGGCAATATCGGGTTGGATGTAATATTAAAGCACGAATTTACAGTAGTTTCGTCTATTAAAATTGGCTCCTCATATGCCCTTTGTGCAGCTGATAAACTTTAAAGACATATCTAACATTTTACCTTTTCCAATCTGGATATTTTACCTGAAAACATTTCACATTCTTTGTCACAGAATATAATGTACTGATGGTAGATAATAGTTTTAATTACTTTTTAATTTAGAATAAGGAACATAAATCCCAATAGCAAAAGAGTAACAGAAATCATTTGAAGTCAATTAAATGAAAACAAGTTTTGGACATTTTAATGATCATACTTGTTTCCTGTCTGTAATTAGACTTCATTTGATTCTTCTACTGTATCAAAATTCACTTCAAGGGAACAGCAGTTAGCATAATGGCTATGTTGCTGAACTCCCATGTCGTCGGCCGTGGTTCAAGTCCTGCACCTGGTGGCTTAAACTCACGCTGGCACGCATGTGTGTGTGTGACCAAGATCCCCAGAGGAGAATGAACGGAGGAGAAGGGATTGCGGTGTGGCCATCCCTTCTGGGGGGTGATTTCTCGCTTTCTATCTCTCTGTCTCTCTCTGTCTTTCTGGCAAATGCATGTGCCCATAGCAAAACCCTCTCCAAAAAAAAAAAAAAAGAAGAAAATTCACTTCAACATTATTAAAGAGAACTGATATTTTTTTACTAAGCTCAATTTTGACAAACCAGAACAATTACTTGCAATGGGAGTATTTGAATAGAGTTTTAAATTTAAATGCTAATGACATGATCTATACTGCATTTAATAATGTGTGTAGAAATAAAAATCCATTTTGAAAACCCGTATCAGGAAGATATACCTACTGTTAGAAATGATTAAAAAAATGAGGGAAATGAGAGTTATGGCAATAAAGGGAATTCTTGCAAGAATTAAATAAACATTTTATAATAAGTGCCCTCCTAAGAATGACAAAATATTTTTTTCATTAAAACATTTCTCATATATCAATATGGAATAGATGGTTAAAAATAAGATAACATCAGAAATGTTGATGATGAGATTATCAGTATTGCATCTGACTTCATTCTATAATTGCATGCTTTTTTTTTTCCTAGTAATTAAGAGAACTAGTGCTCATTAGGAACTTAATATTTTCTATTTTGATGTGCTACATAAATTCCTTTGTGGTTATGATGGTGGTTCTCTTTTTCAAGATGTAATCATAACTGGTAGTGGTAACATATCTAAGTAATTATAAAATCGTGTTTGTTTCAAAGAGTAGGTGCAGGGATAGATTCTCTAGAAGAAAAATGTATAAAGAAATAAATTGAGCAGACATATTTTGAGCATAAATGTCATAGGATATGATCTAAAAATCTGATTTATTTTGTCAGTAAGAAAGCTATCTTTTTTTTAAAGAATAATTTTATTTGACTTTATCTATTTATTTATTTTAATTCGACCTGAGATAGAGTGATAGAGAGAGAGAGAAAGAAGGAAAGTGTGAAAGCAAGCCACAAGGTCCAGGACTCAAACTGCAGGTGGCCATGTGGAACTCCAGTGCCCTTAACCACAGTGCCACCTGCCAACCCTGGTAAGAGAGCTATCTTATGACTATACTAGTGTTATTTTCAGTAGCATTACTAAAAGAGGGGATGCCTTGTGAACAATGTTAATTTCTTCTTATTATGGCATTATAAAGGTTATTACTCATGGTTTCATGTATCATTGCTGAAATTATGTACTTTAAAAGTTTTTTTTTTACCATATTGGAAGGTACTGAAATGTAGAAGAATTTTGTTTTAGTTGGCCGAATCTTCTTCGGCATTTTGGGTGCTTATGAATGAGGTTTTAGAAAATAGAAAACTGAGGGCCAGCAGATGGCGGAATGGTGAAGTAGTAGACTCCCACATAGTCAACAGTGACTTGAGTCCCAAACCCAGTGGTTTAAAATTCATGCCGGCATGTGTGTGCATGCACAAAATCCCAAGAGGAGAATGGAAGAGAAGGTATTTCGGTGCAGCTATCCTCCCCCCACTAGGGGGCAATTTCTCACTTTCTGTCTCTGTGTCTCTCTGTCTCTCTGGTGAGTGCACACACCCTATAGCACACGCACCTCTCTCTCTCTTAAAAAAAAAAAAGAATTAGGAAATTGCAAAACAGAGCTCACTTATGTTTATGGTTGGGGAACTAATTGGGAAAAGAAAGAAAAATTAGTGATAAAACAGACTTTGAAATCAAAGAAACAACTCTAAGATTTAACCTACATGGATCGATTTACATAAAAGCCTAAGAAAATCATCATAAGTAACATATGTCTGGATTACTTTGGTACAAACAGATTTAGGATAAACAATAACAAGTGTATTTTGTGTTCTTTTTTTTATAAGAACCTTTATTACAATAAAAGTAGTTTATTCCATAATTCCATATATTAACTTCAGTAAAAAAGAATGTGGTTCTTTCAACTTTTTTTTTTTTTTGAGAGATTTTTTCACTGTAGGGCGCGTGCGCTCACCAGACAGACAGAGAGAGACATAGAGACAGAAAGCGAGAAATCACCCCCCAGGGGGGATGGTCACGCTGCAATCCCTTCTCCTCCATTCTCCTCTCGGGATCTTGGGCACGCACGCACACGCGCCCGGCGTGAGTTTTTTAAGCCACCGGGTCCGGGACACGAACCGTGGTCGACTACGTGGGAGTCCAGCGACATAGCCATTACGCTAACTGCTGGTTCCCTGGTTCTTTCAACTTTTAGAAATATTTTTTAAAAGAATTATTTTCTTTAACTTTCTTTCTTTCTTTCTTTCTTTCTTTCTTTCTTTCTTTCTTTCTTTCTTTCTTTCTTTCTTTCTTTCAATTTCACCAGAGAGAGAGAGAGAGAGAAAGTAAGAAAGCAAGCTGCCAGGTCTGGGGCTTGGACTGCAGTTGGCCATGTAGGAGTCCAGCACCATTAATCACCATGCCGCCTGCCGACACAAACTTCTATGCTTTCAATGATCAAATTTTTGTTTTGGTTTATAGTAAGTGTGTGGCCATTGGCAAACTATTCGGCCTCTATGAAATGAGATTATTAATCAGTAAATTGGGGGCATACCAATTCTTAAAAAGATTATGTAAGTGCTTATAAAGTGTTTATGTGTAGTAACTATAAAAATAAATTAAATGTTATTTGCTGTTATTAAGCCACATAACAGATTGTTCTATTTTATATGATTTAGTTCTATAATGAGATTTAATTTGTATAACAAAATATTATTTCAGGCCTTGTAATTTCATGCTTAAGTTCATGCTAGCTTTATAAGCAGTTTAAATATAATTTGCTTTCCTCTCCAAAGGCCAGAATTGATTTTTTCTTTTTTTAAAATATATTTTAGTAAATGTTTATGTTAGCATTAATATTCTTAAATTGATGTAGTGCATGAGGGAAAATAGATAACGAAAACATTTTCTTGTAGTATCAATAGGAAATATTATTCAATAACATTTCCCAAAGGCATAACTTATTAAAATATTATTTTAGTCAGAATGATTAGTTCCATTACTCATACCTTTTGGTTTCTTCCTTAAAATGAGTCATTAGAAAATTTTTATCAGTGTTCAACTTTAGTAGAGCCATTGAAAAGATGACCCTGCAGAAGTTGGATTATGTAGAGTTGTGGGTCCATAGATGCTTTATTGAAACATTTGAAGTTTCTATTAGACATTTTTTAAAAAACAAAACAAAACACAAAGATTGGGTTGATAATGTCATTTGCTAACTAACTCCTGCTAAACAATAGTGCTGAAAACACTCTGGAGAGTAAGAGACAGAAAGAGGAAGAAAAATCTTCTGTGATTAATTCTTGCAAACAGATATGTAAAGAGATACAATCTTTATGGTTAGACAAGAAACAATGCAAAAACATTCTGGACCGTTATTATGGAAATTGCTTGACAATTATAGATACCCCAGATTTATAACTTTTGCTGTTTTCTGTATCATTTTGCAGTTTTTCATCTCAACAGAAAACACAGTTGATAAATGATAGAAGCAGTGGTGTTTCGGTTACATTTCCCTTTGTGAAGCAGAATAACACTTTAAGAAATATGAAAAAGTTTGTCTCGAACTAGTGACTTTAAAACAAGAGGAAAGCATACAACATTAATATATAAAGGAACAAGAATGCGGGAAAAATTACAGGTTTGTAAATGTGTCTTAATAAACATAAGCTATCTAGTATTTAGAGACAAGGAAACTATTTTTCTAAGTCTGTGAAGTAACAACTTAATAAGCTGTCTTCGGAGTTTCGTCATCTAGATATCTGTCACCTCATGAATTGAAACCCAAACTGATCAAGGCATTAAAAAACAAACAAACAAACAAAAAACTAAATTTTCTAATGAATTTTTTCCTGAGTACTCATTTTACTGTTCTTTTCCACCTGTGCAGTCTGTGTCTACCCTCTGACATTCTTAATAGGAATTTCGTTGGCAATGTTATGTATATTCTTCTCAATAGTCTGTTCCTTTTTATTTGACTCAGTTTTAGAATAGCAGTTCTTTCCAAGAGAAGTCCGTGTTCATTTTTATTGCACAAATCTGGTAGATAAAGAACTAAAATTCCCTGCCGTGATGGCACAGGTGGTAGCACACTGCTCTGCAACGCTGTAGTCTCATGAAGGAGCAGGATTCAGATCTCAGGTTGACCTGAGACATGCCAGGCATGCCTGAGCACCTGTGATCCAGCTGGGGGATGTGGGAATGACAGTGTGATAAGGCCTGTTGAGGTTAAGTGTCTCTGTCTCTCATGGAAAGAATAAAATTAATCTAAACAAAAAACACTAAAAGATGTAATGAAATAAATTGATCTGAATGCTACCACAGGAAATATACAATCAAGTTATGAATGTAATGATCAAATTATTTAAACAATTTTAAGTTTTAATAATTTAACGATTTTAAGTTTATTCATTTATTTTCTCTTTCAGGTAAGAAACAGAGAAATAGAGAATGAGACACAGAGAGAGAAAGGCACCCTCAGCAATCTGTATCTACTCTCAGATGGCCCAAATCATAGGCAAGTATACCAGAAACTATACTATGCTCAGAGAGGTCCTGGGATGAGAACCCAGGATGTCTACCATGTGAGTCCAATTGTGTTGCTGTTGGACAATTGCCTGGACCCTAAACATTTCTGCTTTGCTTCTTTGTTTATTAGCTTGTACAAAGCTTTTTGCTAAAGTTGTAAGGAGACTATTGACTGTTTAGAAGCAATATTGCACCATGGAGAAGAATATTTAATCTGGAGACAGACTGTCTAGGTTTGCATCCCAGTTCCAAACTTATTCAATTATCTACTATATTTATATTTAACTTCCTCATAGCATTGCTGTCATAATAAAATGTGTGATGCATCCAAAACATTTACAGAAGTACCCTGTACATGTCAAAGACTCTACATGTGCTATCTAAATCTCAGTCTTATCAAGAAAGATGTTTGAAATTCAGATATGCTTGAGAAATCCAGGCATTAAAGTTTGCCTTCAGGAATACTAAAGACTTGACTGACATCGAAATGCACAAATGATTCATGGGCATCTAGAAAGATGTCATTTAAAATCAGAATACCTGAATTCTCATGGCCCCATTTTTTATATTCTATATGTTTTTAGGAAATTATAGCCCTTCTTTAGTCTAAAGCAAAGAGAATAATATGAAGCATAAAACATAAAACTGAGAACATTAAATGGAATAACTTAAACAATAAGTTTTATAAATTTCTAGTCTTCTACCCTCAAAATTGAGAGTCTAAGGTTAATTTCTACAAGAGGAGTCTGAAACCTGCAGCTGGATATGAGAGTGAGAAGACCTAGTTCATGGTCAGTCCTAGGACTAAAGATTCATTCAGACATTAGGCTCAGGTGAAGCCACAGGTGCAGTGCAGGCAGATGGAGAGTAAGAAATGATCAGAATAGATGATTCTGTAAAGAGCAGCAAGGTAAAATGTACAGTCTCAATAAACAGTCTGGAAAGACTGAGAAAGAGAACGCTTTGTAAAGTCCACGAGAAGAAAGAGAATGTTTTATTTAGTGCACTAAAATGGATCAGCTTGCACACTCTAAAGGACCATTAAAGTATCAGTCCAGTTAGAAATACTAAATAGGATCCTGGATTCCCCCACCTAGTGGTGGCCCAGGTAGACACTAGTATTCTCTTCAGAGTTTTAGATATTGCCACCACTGCTTTCTCACACTGATTCACTTGTACGAAAGACACAATATTTAGCAGTGACAAGAAGATGTAATGATTTTCAGGTAAGATTTCTTTAATGCTATGCTGTGAATCCCTTGTTCTTTAGTGCTGGTTCCTCTTCAAGTAGCTTAGTTTGTGATAGAAACAGAAGCAGCATTAAAGTTATGTGTTTTTTTCCCCTGTCCTTTAATAATATTACTGGGTCGTATGGTAGTTTCAGTTGTAGGTTTTTGAGGAATCCCCATATATTGTTTTTATAGAGGTTGTACTAATTATATTCCCACTAACAGTATAAGAGGATATTTCCTTTTTCACCACAGACACTTGCACACGCATGTTTATTGGAGTATTATTCACAATATCCAAGACTTAAAATCAACCCAAGTGTCCAAAACCTGATGATTGGGTTGAAAAACTGTGGCACATATATACAGAATATTACTCAGTCATAAAAAAACAAGGAGACCCATCATTTGATTCAAAGTGGATGAATATAGAGGACTTCATGTCAGCCAAGTGAGTCAAACTTTGAAAGACACACACTATATAGCCCTACTCAGTATGTACTGAATGTGTACTTTATGGTAGAAATTCAAAGATCACAAGATATGATAGTAGAAAGGATACTTGTAGATACCAGAGACTAAAAGGGAGGGGAGTGGGTGGTAAAGAGGTGGTGTAAGAGAGTGGGCGGTAGGGCAAAGGGAAGAAACATTTAACAGAAGAATGTAAAGTCCTCTTTTTAAAATATGTTCTGCAGGGACCAGCAGTTAGCCTAATGGCTATGTCGCTGGACTCCCATGTAGTCGGTCGCAGTTCAAGTCCCAGACCCGGTGGCTTAAACTCATGCCAGGCGTGTGTGCGTGCGTGCCCAAGATCCAGAGAGGAGAATGGAGGAGAAGGGATTGCAGCGTGACCATCCCGCCGGGAGGTGATTTCTCGCTTTCTATCTCTCTGTCTCTCTCTGTCTCTGGCACGCACACACGCCCTATAGCAAAAACCTCTCAAAAAAAAAGTTCTGCAATTTTTGCCTTATAAAAATTTTAAAAAATATATTGTGTTTTTTACTTTACGCTGGGTTATTTCTCATCACAGTGCCACTAGCAAAATTTTACTGGCTCCACCATACTTTCTGTTAGAGGCATTCTGATGTTCTGATTTTCTCTTTCAGTCTAGGTTGCATTCACTTTGGTTTTTGTTTGTTTTCTGTCAGCATCTGTCTTTTTCACTTCAGAACTTGATATTTTGCAAAGTTGTGTGTGTATGTGTGTGTGCATGCATATACATGTATATATCCACATATAAGTGCCCCCCTATAATAATAATTTCATTTTGACAGTCTTCTGTGGAGAGGTGGAAACTATATCCTCTATCCTCAGAATGGGTAGACTTTGTAATTGCTTCAAATCAATACTTTATAATGAAAGTAATGGTATGATCATTACGAAGAATATTACTCAGTCATAAAAAAACAAGGAGACCCATCATTTGATTCAAAGTGGATGAATATAGAGGACTTCATGTCAGCCAAGTGAGTCAAACTTTGAAAGACACACACTATATAGCCCTACTCAGTATGTACTGAATGTGTACTTTATGGTAGAAATTCAAAGATCACAAGATATGATAGTAGAAAGGATACTTGTAGATACCAGAGACTAAAAGGGAGGGGAGTGGGTGGTAAAGAGGTGGTGTAAGAGAGTGGGCGGTAGGGCAAAGGGAAGAAACATTTAACAGAAGAATGTAAAGTCCTCTTTTTAAAATATGTTCTGCAGGGACCAGCAGTTAGCCTAATGGCTATGTCGCTGGACTCCCATGTAGTCGGTCGCAGTTCAAGTCCCAGACCCGGTGGCTTAAACTCATGCCAGGCGTGTGTGCGTGCGTGCCCAAGATCCAGAGAGGAGAATGGAGGAGAAGGGATTGCAGCGTGACCATCCCGCCGGGAGGTGATTTCTCGCTTTCTATCTCTCTGTCTCTCTCTGTCTCTGGCACGCACACACGCCCTATAGCAAAAACCTCTCAAAAAAAAAGTTCTGCAATTTTTGCCTTATAAAAATTTTAAAAAATATATTGTGTTTTTTACTTTACGCTGGGTTATTTCTCATCACAGTGCCACTAGCAAAATTTTACTGGCTCCACCATACTTTCTGTTAGAGGCATTCTGATGTTCTGATTTTCTCTTTCAGTCTAGGTTGCATTCACTTTGGTTTTTGTTTGTTTTCTGTCAGCATCTGTCTTTTTCACTTCAGAACTTGATATTTTGCAAAGTTGTGTGTGTATGTGTGTGTGCATGCATATACATGTATATATCCACATATAAGTGCCCCCCTATAATAATAATTTCATTTTGACAGTCTTCTGTGGAGAGGTGGAAACTATATCCTCTATCCTCAGAATGGGTAGACTTTGTAATTGCTTCAAATCAATACTTTATAATGAAAGTAATGGTATGATCATTACGATTTCTGAAACTTCTGTCTGCCTCTCTCTTGGACACATGTTCAAAAAGCTCTGAGTTGGTATGTAGGAAGTTTGGCTACACTGAAACCACCATGCTGCGGAGACCACATAAAGAGGCAGCCTAGAGATAGACAGATGTGCCTGAGGGTATCCAGGTGTTTCTTCCTGCAGGTGTCCTAACATAGTCTCGGCATATCTTCAAAAGACTCCAGTCCCATTTTCCAAGCCACCTTGAGTACAGCAGAGAGAGATACAGTGTCATGAACAAAATAAATGTTTTATTTTCTTTATCTTAAGAATTGGATTTTGATTTTATTATTTGTCGCTATTACTTTATATTATATATATATATATATACATATATATATATATATGCTCACATATATCTACATATGTATATAACTTACATTTAAACACTATACATTCTTACAGTGTACAAAATGGTTTGTTGTTTCAAGCCACTCAATTATTGGGTAATTTGTTTTATAGCCCTAATTACCTGGATAAGGCTCTTTAGGAATTGAGAGCTAGGATTACAAGGAAAGAGAGCCTAAATAGGAGGGGCCTTCAAAAATTTCATGGAAAATGTGTTTTATGAAATTTAAAAATAACTTTTGCACAAAAATAAACTTTCACTTTTCCATTTACTTTTTTTTTTTTTTTTGGAGAGATTTTCACTGTAGGGCGCGTGCGCTCGCACACGCGCCCGGCGTGAGTTTTAAGCCACCGGGTCCGGGACACGAACCGCGGTCGACTACGTGGGAATCCAGTGACATAGCCATTATGCTAACTGCTGGTTCCAACTTTTCCATTTACTTTTTAAAGTCCATTGTATGTGACAACAAATTACAATTGTCTCTACTCAAATTTAGCTCCTTCCCATGGGTCATTGAGGTAAAGGTCTTACGACTTAAAGCTGTTTTTAGTTAATATTATATTTGGATATTACAACATTTACTAATCTCACATTCAAACTTTTGTTTTCTCTATCATATGAAGAAGTGTCAACCATCCATATTAAAACTTTTCATTCATATTTATCACACATCTTCTATGTGTCTTTTTAAGATATCGGATTGCTATTAGCAGTAGCATTGCTATGTCAAATACTTTTGTTTAAATCATTTTAACTTGAAGATGACAGTTCACCAGTCTTTTATAGAAAACATTAACATAGTTAAAATAATAGTATTTATCTGATGAAATGATGCATTTACCATGACCACATGTTTTTTCTGGACTTGGTCCAGTTTTCAGCTTTTATCAGTTGCCTTCTAGTTAACTTTGTATAGTTCAATTATATAATTTTGACATAATTCCAAGACCAAAAACTTAAATGAATGTAACATAATTCAGGCAACAGTATAAATGCCACTTTTATTAAACAATGAGCTGTTAAAATGGTACTCAATGATATACTTATTAGTATACTTTTTACTACACATTTTCCTGCTTATATTGATGTAAACCTCTAGGATGTATCTGTAGATATTATTAGATATTATATTACTAGCCTCTACTATAACAAAGTATGAGGTTGTTTATACTTTGACAAATTGGCCAAGTTGAATAAAGAGATATAATACGATGACATTCAGTCTGCTCCAGAATAAACATTCTTTTGTTCATTTATGTATTATTAGTGAAACCCAGTAGAGAGAATTAGGATGTATTATGGATTAATTTTCTGGACTTAAGTACACTGTTTTGGAGGAAGGAGCCAGCAAATGTTAGAAAGAAACTACAAACAGAAGAGAAAATAACTTCCTGTTAAAACTACCATTAAACTGCAATATTGTATCAGATTTTTAAAATTTCACTTCAGAAAAACATGAAGTAAATATACCTATCTTGTGGTGAAAATTAAGGAAGACATAATTTTTTAAAGAATTATTTATTTAATTTTATTTCTTCTATGCTCCTCCTCCTCTTCTTTCTTCTTCTTTTCTTCTTCTTCTTCTTCTTCTTCTTCTTCTTCTTCTTCTTCTTCTTCTTCTTCTTCTTCTTCCTCTTCTTCTTCTTCTTCTTCTTCTTCTTCTTCTTCTTCTTCTTCTTCTTCTTCTTCTTCTTCTTTTCTTCTTCTTCTTTTTCTATTTGACCAGTGGGAGATAAAAAGAGAGAGAGAGAGAGAGAGAGAGAGAGAGAGAGAGAGAAAACAAGCCACCAGGTTTTGGACTTGAACTACAGGCAATTATGTGGGAGTCCAGTGCCCTAACCACCACACCACTTGCCAGTCCCCAAAAATACTTTCTAAAAAATATTATTTGGTTTTGAAGTGAGAAAAAATTATTTTCTTATGGTTCAGTGATAGCATAACAGAATACAATAGTATGGGATATCTTCTATTTTAAAGTATATCTGTATCTTTTTATAATCTATTTATATACCTATCTACTGTGTATTGTATATATGTATTATTTAATATTTGAAAGAGACATAACATTTCACTTGTATAAAATGTTTTCTAGTTTCTGAACAATCTCAGCATATCATTAAACTAAACAGTGAAATCAAAATTGATGAAGTAGATATTATAAATATTAAACACAGAAAATTAAAATTCAGAGGAATTAAATGACTGTCAATTCTACACAGCTGCTGAATTCAAAATCCAATATTTGAACAAATGGTTTAATTCAATGCTTATTTATTCATTTACTGAACAAATATTTATTCTGATCCTGGAAAAAATATTTACAGTACACAAAAACAAAAAAGATTAGTATTAAAATATATAAATGAATTATACAAATTGGTTAAAATGCTTAAGTAATCCAAGAAAATAAATTGGCATTAATAAAAAGAAAAAGGAAAACATATATATGGCCACGAATATATAAAAGATGTTCAGGAGCAGGCAGGTGACATGGTGGTTAAGGGTGCTAGACTTCCACATGGCTGACAGAGGTTTGAGTTCTGGACTTGACAGCTTGCTTTCTCACTCTCTCTCTCTCATTCTCTCTCTCTGTGTCCATATCTGCTCAAATCAAAATAAATAAAGTTAAACTAATTCTTAAAAAAAAAAGAGGTGTTCAACCTCATTAGTGTTCAGATACTTAAAATCATAGTCACAATGAGTTAATATCATATACCCAAGTTATTGATAAAAGACGAGAAATATAATTGAAAGTAAGTGTGACAAAAGAAAAGTTTGGGAAAATGTTGATTAATTCTTTGTATCCTGATAGATCAGCAGGGATCAACAAGAAATGGCAGGGAAATGACTGCCATATGTTCCATGGACATGTGCAAAGATGTTTATAGAACAATACTCTCAAAAACATATTCCTGGAAAAAAATTAAACTCTTAAGAACAAAATAAATTAAAATATTGAAAATCACATGTGCATTCACACAACTACATTCATTCATTTATTCATTCAAAATTAATAAAAATACAGGGTATTTTTATTTAATTTTTTACATTAAATTACTGCATATCACTACAGCTTGTAAAATAAATTTCTCTAACATGATGAGTGCACTTCTCACGAGTCCAGTTGAAGATATCATACATGTTATCATCAACAGATAATGCTCCATTTCTGTGTCCCTTCAACTGTCTTGCCTCTCTATTTTTCTCAATTGCTTCCTGTTTTTCAAATAATTATTTATTAAATTTTATTATTTTTTATTATCATTATTATGCTTTTTAATTTCATACAAAGCATGTGTGCTCACCAGAGATAAACAGAGAGAGAGAGGGAAAGTAAGAGATCAAGCTGCTAGGTCCAGGACTCAAACTGTGGTTGGCCATGTGAGGGTCTAGTATCTTAACTACCATGCCATCTGCTAGCCCCATAAACATGGAAGATTCTTAGCAAATAAAATGAATAATTGCCAAACAAACACATAGAAAGCAATACTCTTTCCTGAGGCATTTTCATGTATTTTTAATTTTATTTACTGTGGAGTCATAATGTCTGTTGACCAAATCCTATGTTGACATAGATTCAAAACTCAGTTGGAGGAATTAGAGATTGTAATTATGTGCATGCAAATACATCAAAACCATAAAGACATTGCTATAGAACCTGATATTCTTGCTACCTGTTCCAATTATTTTATACCTTTTCCAAAAAAATGACCACAGGTTCCTAAGAAAATTAATTGTTCCACATATATATATATTACACAATGTAAACAACTTTGAAGAATTTCCCCCAGGTTTTTGTCTTTTTTTCTTAGAATTTGTATGAAGTAAATTCCAGTTACCATGTCACTTCAGCTCTTTATATTTCATATATATAATTAAAAATCAGGCACAATTTTTAGAAATATAATCATATTGCATTATAATAACTTAAAAATTTAACAGTAATCCTTTGGTATAAATTAATATCTATTTCATTTTTACATTTTGTCACTTGTCTCAAAATCTATTTTTACTCTTTTTTTTTTTCAATCAGGATTAAAATGAATTTTGCACAATGTATTTGGTTGAAATGTAATTTAAGAGTTCTTTTGTCTAGAAAAGTGTCCTCTGTCTCTGTTTTGTTTTTTATTTTTATGTGTGTGTGTGTGTGTGTGTGTGTGTGTGTGTGTGTGTAGGTATAACAGAAGGAAACATATTATAAAATTATTTCAATACAGACACTTATTTAATATAGTTCAACAGAACTTTATAATAAAAGTTGTCAGCAAAGTAATAACACAAGGAAAATTTCTCAATGTAATATGATATCTATGAAAAAATCTGCTGCAGTGACCAGCAGTTAACATAATGGCTATGTCGCTGGATTCCCATGTAGTTGACTGTGGTTCACATCCCGGACCCGGTGGCTTAAACTCACTCTGGCGCGTGTGCGTGCGTGCCCAAGATCCCAAGAGGAGAATGGAGGAGAAGGGATTGCGGCACGGCCCTCCCCCCGGGGGGTGATTTCTTGCTTTCTATCTCTCTGTCTCTGTCTGTCTGGCGAGCGCACACGCCCAATAGCAAAAACCTCTCAAAAAAAAAAAAAATCTGCAGCACACATCAGAATTTAAAAAAGAGTGCGTAAAATCATGAAAGAGAAAAGATATGCACTCTCTCTACTTCTATTTAATATAACTCTAAAGATTCTAGCCAGTACAATAGGCAAGAAAGGAAAATAAAAGAAATAAAGTTTGGAAAAGAAGGCATAAAACAGTGCATGCATACATGATATGCTTGTATGGTTTCAAAATCCAAATAAATCTAGAAAATATTATTTGAAAACTAATAACTGAATTTAGCAAGTTACGAACTGAAATAAAAAAAAAACAATGCAAATGTATGTGTGGTCTTTGTGTGTGTTTTTGGTGTGTGTGTGATAGAGTTATTTAAAAAATAACTAAAAATTGGTCCAGTAGGTGGTACGGAAGTTAAGACAGTTGGATTCCACATGACCAGCTGTGAAGTTGGAGTCCTAGGCCTGGTGCCTTGAAAACAATGCTGTGCACATGTGTGATCATGCCCACAACATGAAGAGGAGAATGGAGGAGAAGGGATTGCAGCATGGCCATTCTGGGGTGATTTCTCTCTTTCTGGGTCTCTCTCTCTGATTCTGGCAAGTGTACACACCTTATAATAAACTATGGAAAACAAATAGTATTTAAACAGCCACAA
>NW_006207163.1:810210-833015 GCF_000334495.1 Tupaia belangeri chinensis
TCTCTGTCTGTCTGGCGAGCGCACACGCCCAATAGCAAAAACCTCTCAAAAAAAAAAAAAATCTGCAGCACACATCAGAATTTAAAAAAGAGTGCATAAAATCATGAAAGAGAAAAGATATGCACTCTCTCTACTTCTATTTAATATAACTCTAAAGATTCTAGCCAGTACAATAGGCAAGAAAGGAAAATAAAAGAAATAAAGTTTGGAAAAGAAGGCATAAAACAGTGCATGCATACATGATATGCTTGTATGGTTTCAAAATCCAAATAAATCTAGAAAATATTATTTGAAAACTAATAACTGAATTTAGCAAGTTACGAACTGAAATAAAAAAAAAACAATGCAAATGTATGTGTGTGTCTTTGTGTGTGTTTTTGGTGTGTGTGTGATAGAGTTATTTAAAAAATAACTAAAAATTGGTCCAGTAGGTGGTACGGAAGTTAAGACAGTTGGATTCCACATGACCAGCTGTGAAGTTGGAGTCCTAGGCCTGGTGCCTTGAAAACAATGCTGTGCACATGTGTGATCATGCCCACAACATGAAGAGGAGAATGGAGGAGAAGGGATTGCAGCATGGCCATTCTGGGGTGATTTCTCTCTTTCTGGGTCTCTCTCTCTGATTCTGGCAAGTGTACACACCTTATAATAAACTATGGAAAACAAATAGTATTTAAACAGCCACTACCAAACACTCCTAAGGAAGAAAATATATGTCTAAAGAAATTTTTAAAAAAGCATTATGGTCATGAATTAGATGATTTTTGTTAAGATCTCAATTATCCCAAACTTGAACTATGGATTCAAAACAACCGTAGTCAAAATATCAACTAGTGACTCCTCTTCTAGTAATAATAAAATAACTGCACCAACTTTGCCTTCTGCTGAAAACCACTGCAAAACAACTGTTATACAAAAGGTATATGTTTCCAGGTTCAGACAAGTATCAGAGGACTTTTATTTTTGAGAAGAGAGAAACAAAAGGAGTGAGTCAAAGCAGCCTTGATCACTCAGTCTTTCTTCTTGAGGGGTGTTTCATGCAATAGAATTGAAAGCAAGGAGCAAGGGAGTGGCTATTTTCCCTCCCTTTAAGAGTGGGCTGAGCCCCTTGAATTGATTTTACTGTAAACAACAATTGTGATGATTCCATTTCCATGACTGGGTTAAAAGGAAGGGTTTTGATTTTGCCAGCTGATTCTCTCTGTAGCCTTCTTGATTTGAACATTTTGAAGAAGTAATTTGCTGGGTTGTAAGATGGATAGGCTGGGGAACTGATGGCAGTAGCCTTGAGGCCAACAATCAACAGAGAACTGAAACCTTCAATTCAGTTGCCTGGAGAAGAGCCGAATCCTGCCAACAACCACATACTACTGGACATGGGTTCTCCCCTTGTTGAAATTTAGATGACGACTGCTAAATGACATCTAGACTGCAGTCTGTAAGAGACCCTGAAGCAGAGGATTCCGCTAAGTTTTTCTACAAACCTGACCCACAGAAATAATGAGAAAATAACTGTGTATTGTTTTAAGTTTTATGGTGATTTGTATGCAGCAAATAACTAATACATCTCTCAAATGTACATGGGATATTCACTAAGATAACATCATATTCTATGCCATAAAACACACCTTCAGATACTTAAAATAATAGAAATGATGCAATGTATGTGTTCAGAACATAATGGAATTAAATTAGAAGTCATTCATAGAAATATATATAATGTATGCCCAAAATCTGAAAATTAAGCAACATATGAATCAAAGGGGAAATATGAAGAGAAATAAAAAATGTATTTTAAAATTAATGAAAGTGAAAATTCAATCTGAAATTGCAAATTGATGACATTCCAAATGAATAGCTATCTCTGATGAAGGAAAACAGGTGATTAAATGGCATTGAATAAATAGTTGTATTGTCAAGATTCTGTTTTATGTTGCATCTGATGTATTTGTAGGTTTTTATTATATTATCAGAAATTTATTATCAGAAATAAGGAAATCCAATTATACACGGATCAGTGATGAAATTGTACATTGAGCCAAGGTTTGCAAGTAATCTTATTTAGTGTGCCAAGGTTTTTAAAAATAATTCTTAAAAAAATGAATACAACTGTATTTATGCAGGAGATACTTTATGCCCATTATCTGTCCTAGGCTTTGGGAATAAACTGGTGAATAAACAAACGTTTCTCGATGAAACTTAAGTTTTAGTGGGAGAGAGATAGACAAATAAATAATCCAACAAAGAATTATATGTGAGTTTTATATATTTTTTGAAAAATAAATATTGGGTACAGTTAAGTTTACTATGAGAGCAAGCATGGCATGGTTGGTGTCTAGAGAGTCTTGTTATATAGACTCTTTCCTAAGTTGATCAAGCTGTGAAAATATGAAATTTAAGCAAAGATTTTGATTAAGTCAGGGAATTACCATGCAAAGATCCTAGCAAAAGAGCAGTTCAAGAATGGGAACACCAAGTACTAAGGACATAAGGCAGAAAGGAGTTTGCTGTAGAGACACAGAAAGAAATCAAAGGTCTCTAGAGCGTCCCCAGCAAAATGGAGGCTGACAGTAGGGCAACCTGGCAAAATTAGGCTGTTCCAGATCATGTAAAGCCCTATCATCCATTTAGATTTTATCTTGAATCTGAATGTTTTATTTTGCGGTAGAACCAAATCACTTAACAGGGTCTGATACGTCTGATTTTATTTTTAAAATAATACATTTGCACACTCATAACTGTAGGGTTAGATGTAGAGAAAATAGGTAGGAAATTACTACTATAATCTAGGGATGATAAGTGTGAACAGAAAAGTGAGCAGGAGAGGTAGTGAGCTGTTGAATCTAGTAAGTCTGTTTAAAGTAGCACCTATAGGTGTTGTTTACCAAAATGCTAAAGGAAAAATGGAGAAAAACATGATTTTTAAGCTTTAGGCTTGAGCAAACAGGTTAATAGAAGTGTCAGTTACTGACTTAGAAAAGATAGATAAGGAATAGGTTAAAAGGAGGGATAAAAATTATTAATTTAGGTTGGAATAGGTTAAATGAGAGTTAGTTATTAGTCAACCAAGTAACCTTTATACCAAATAGGTGGTTTAATATGGCATACTGCTAATTAGGGGAAAGGTCATTGATGAAGATGTGGATTTAAAAGATACTAGTGTTCGGATGATATTCACTGAGAGGGCAAGTAAAGAGAGAAGAGGAGCGGTCTGAGAAACTAGTTCTGAAACAACCAGCTAAAAAGAAGATACAGGGATAAGAAAGCTGGAGCAGCGATGAGAAAGACAAGAAATGGGCAGAATTTGCTATCCCCGTGGCCAAGAAAATAAAAACATTTCACGAAGAAGGGAGCAGCCATATCGAAATTCAGATTCTCTATGACTTGCAATGATATTCTTAGAAAACATAAATGTATTTGCACATATTCTGCAGCTGTTCTCTTTCATTTATTTATGTTCATTTTTGTGTTTGTGTCTATTGTCAGTGGACAATAATTTTCTTCTTTCCTTTGGTTATCATTTAATTAGATGATTACAATAACATTTTAGTTGGACATCATGCTGTGGAATAGCCAGAAAATGACTTGTTTTGGAATTAGGGACTTGGAAATTGTTGTTTATATGCATCACTGGATTCCACAAATGTATTTGAATGCAGAGACTATAGAGGGAGAAACGTTATCTGCAGATATTGTTTGAAACAGTTCCACTCATTCAAAGGCATCTAACGAAACTCAGCTTATAATAAATGAGCAAACTGAGGGGAAAAAGAGGAGAAATAGGCTTGAAATGGGCAATAATTCATCTTTACTTAGTCTTTCTGTATAGAAAAAATAGTCTATGTTTTGCCATACTTTCATATATGATGATGGCATGTAAGTAAATTCAACAACCCTTTTCATTTCTATTCCTAAAATGGTTATAAAACTTACATTTGACACACAGTAAAATTTTGTAGATGCTGTTTCAACTACTTGGAAAATAGTTTGTCATCATTACCACTACATCTTTTCTCTATTAATATGAATTTATTAGGTGTTTAATCAATGCTTAATGTTGAATGAATCATTAATGAAGCATATTTAATGTAACTCAGCTATCTAGATATAAGTAAGAGACACCATATGCCTGATAGCTAAATTACTGAAGTTGCAGATTAAAATGATCAGAATTATCATCAAACTAATTCTATGATTATCTGGCATAAATCAGGAAATCTGTACATCCCTTTTCCAGTTATACACAAGGTACTTCAAAAAGCGGAATTAATGTATGACTTTATTTTGGTGCAAGAACATTTTGAAATTTAAGATTAGTTTATTTATAATACACATTTTTCTATGAACTGTTTGAAGATCCCTTTTACTAATAACTAGGAAGATTAAAGTATCACTTCATGAATTTATGTCCAATAATAATACTAATTAAGGATAATATTCAGCTAGTATGTTTCTAACAAGAATACCTAAAAGGACTGATTTATAAACATGGTTGAGGTCCAGGGGCTGAACTCTACTGGGGGTCTTCTGGTCACACTGTAACATGGCAGAGGACGGGAGACATGGTGTGGTCCCATGTGTGTCTCGTTTATCCCTTCCACTTGTACACTCACCAGGAGTCAATAAAATGGCTTTGCCCTGATGATCTTAATCCTAATTACTTCCCAAAAGCCCCATATTTTGACTCTGCAACTGGAAAACATTTTCACCCTCTTAATCCTGTCCTAATCCACTAAACTGCTGAATTTTCATAGGATTTATTCCAACTACGGCATTAAAACATTCAGATATGGACCTAAAGAGAGTTCTGAAAAGTGCCTGGGATTTTAAGACATTTAAGGTTGGGGTCATCACATTGTTTTTGTGTTCTCAGATCCAGCACATGGGAGATTTCACCTATCATCTAACAGACTGGCAGGATTGATGACTTACATTTTGTATATTCTCATATATTTTTTAGACAAAATCTTTCATAAATATCAGAGAAAAATGAAAGAGGTGAGATTATTGCCTAAAGAACAGAATCAAGCTTAAAATATCATGTGAATGTTTCTTTTTTTATAAGAGTGCTCATTTGTACAGTAGTTTGTACAAATTAGACTAACATTTGGTTTTCTTGAGAAAGGAAAGAATGTGCAAGAAGGGTCTGTTCCATGATGTCACAAAGTTTTTTCAAGTGGTTTTACCAAAATTACACTTTCACCAACCATTTACAAAGTTCCAGTTGCTTCACTTTTTTTTTTTTTTTTTTTGGGAGGTTTTTTCGCTATAGTACGCGTTCTCTCTCCGCTCGCCAGACAGACAGAGAGAGACATAGAGAAGGAAGGCGAGAAATCATCCCCAGGGAGGATGGTCACGCCGCAGTCCATTCTCCTCTCGGAATCTTGGGCACGCATACACGCACACGCCCCCAGCGTGAGTTCTAAGCCACCGGGTCCGGGACGTGAACCGCGGTCAACTACGTGGGAATCCAGCGACAGCCATTACGCTAACTGCTGGTTCCCAGTTGTTTCACTCTTTATCAACACTTTATTCTTATTATTTTTTATTGTCTCATAATAAGTGAGAGGTTAACCACGTTGATTACATTAATATTTTAACAGATTAGAATAATTTTTTAAAAAGGAAACAGAAAGCCAGCCCTGTAGTGCAGTGGTTAAGCACTGTGCAGAGGGAGCTAGGTCACATATGGCAGACTGCAGTTGAAATTCTGACCGCGGCACCTTGAAAATCACACAGCATGGGAATACAATCTATTTCTCCTTCCTCCCACAGTCCTGACAGGATGGAGAAATAGAGGGGAAAAAAAGCAGCATGACCAGGTCTCTCTCTCTCTCTCCCTCACTAGTGCATATTAGAAAGTAAAAGTTCATGGGGGACTAGAACTAAAGTATCAGTTTATTTTCATGAAAAATATTGAAATCCATGCATCATTTTTTCACAATTCAGTTTCCATGAACTTTTGAAGACCATTGTGACCCCTTATCAATCTTTAAAGTTCATGTTGTGCTTCTGTATCATCTATCTTTAGCATAAAAGACCTAACATGAGTATTCTAAATCTTAAATTTGACAAACACCATTCATTTTAGAGGTTTGTTTAATTTTAATTGAGGCACATGTTCTTTTTCTCTTTCTTTCTCTTTTTCTTCCTTTCTTTCTCTTTTCTTTCTCTCTTTCTTTTCTTTCTCCTTTCTTTCTTTTTCCTTTTTATTTGCTAGAGTGCAGCAGAAAGAAAAGAAAAGTGAGAAAGCATCCTCACATGGAACATGGTCACACTGAAATCCCTTCCTCTACATTTCTCCATCCTGTTGGGATTTGGGGCATACATGCACTGGGTCTGGCTTGCACGTGTGCCTCGCTGTTTTTCAAGCTGTTGGCAATGGGATTTGAAATGTGCGATTACACATGTGGGATCTGGCTCCCTTAACACTAGTCTACATGGATGGCCAAGGGACACACTTTCTTTATTTTATTGTCTCTCTCTCTCTCTTTTTCTGAAATTTTTATTGTGTCAGAGTTTTGGAGGTTAGAAGTCTAAGAACAAAGATCCCTCTCTGAAGGTTCTAGGGAAGGACTTCTTCCAGGCTCCTATAATTCTTTGGTGTGTGGCAGCATGATTACAGTCTTCGCGTAGTGCTCTCCCTGTGTGTGTCTTTCTCTGTGTCCAAATTTCTCATTTTTATAAGGACACCAGTCTTAATATACTTATCCTAACGGTTCAACTTAACATAAATAATTACATTAGCAACAACCCTGTTTCCAAATCAGATCACATTTTCCACATATGAAATTCTTTTGGGGGGATAGGTAGGGTGTAATTCAACTCATATGTACTATATTGCTTCATTTATTAAAGATGTGTAACTAATTTCTAATTCATGAATTCCGAGATAAGTTTTCTACTGAGGGTCAGCCTAATTTTTGGATTCAGAACAGATCATTGACTATTGCTGTGATTTGAACATTCACTACCTCCAAAACTCATGTTAAAATTTGATTGTCCTTCTAATGGTTTAAAGAAGTAATTAGACTGTTAGCACTTTGCTCTCATGGTTTGGATTAAGTCTATTTTAAAAGGAGGGAAGTGTGCAGCCACCTCTTCTCCTTTTTTTAAATTTTTTTTGAGAGGGTTTTTTTCTATAGGGAGTATACATTGACCAGAGAGACAGAGAGACAGACAGACAGAAAGTGAAAAATCACTCCCCAAGGGGATGGCCATGTTGCAATCCTTTCTCCTCCATTCTCCTCTTGGAATTTTGAGCACACACAAATGATGCTCAACATGAATTTCAAGCCCAGGATCTGGGATTCGAACCAGTGGTCAACTATGTGGGAGTTCAGCAACGTAACCATTATGCCATCTCTTGGTTCCATTTCTCTCAACCTCTCATAATCCACTCTATATGACTGAGCAAGAAGATTCTTCCCAGTTGCTGGCATATTGGTATTGGCCTTCCCAGCCCCCAGAACTATGAGCCAGTATATTGTGTTCATTGTAAGTTGCCCAGTCTGTGGTGTTCTGTTACAGCAGCACAAAACAGACTAAGATAACTATGTGGTCTATGCTTTAGGGTACTGAAATTTTATTCTATCATTGACTTAAGTGTATATTTGTAGTTCTGAAATGAGTGCAATTTGCATTTGTAATATGCTTTTTATCTGCATGTGAATTAAATCTTACTATATGGAAAGCAATGCCGAGGACTTAAGGATATTTAAAATATAGGTTTCATAGAAAACAAAGATTGCACAGATAAAAAGGTGTCACCAAGGGGACATGGTCCATATATGGAAGATCTCAGGATCCAAAAAGTAAGTTTCTTGCCACAATTTATTTATTTTTTTTATTCCAGAGTGTTCACTAAAGAGAGAAAGAAAGATTGGGAGAAAATCCCCCTGCCTCCATGGGATGTGATTTACTATAATTCTTTTCCTCCATTCTTTATTCTTATCAAGATCTTGAACACACATTTGCATGAGCTCAGCATATTTTTCAAGCTACCAGGGCCAAGATTCAAACTCTGATGCCCATGTGAAATCTGGCCACCTCTGCAAAGCATTTAACTGTTGTGTTATGGGGCTGACTCTCTTCACAAATTTTCCGAGGCTCAGTCTCTGTGTATGTATGTCTTTCAGGACTTTTCACTACTAAACGATGTAGCCTTGGCGACCAAAAAATGGCATGGTCATTAAGGTGCTGGATTCCCACATGACTGACCAAAGTTTGAGTCCTGGACCTGGTGGCTTGAAACCCATACCACGTGCTTGTGCATATGTGCCCCAAATCCCAGTAGAATGGAGGAGAAGGAATTGCAGCATGGCCATCCCCCCTGGGGGATGATTTCTGACTTTCTGCCTCTCTCTCTCTCTCTCTACAGCAAGCACATGTGCCCTATAGCAAAACATCTTTCAAAGGGAAAATAAAAAAACAAGATCTAGCCTTAGGTGTCTGTATTCTTTATCTTTCTTAACCTGAAGTAAATTTTAACTACCTCAGTTGCTCTGATGCAGAACTTTTTCATGAATCAATATTCCTAGTTATTTAATAGGAATTGGCTACCTGTCATTATCCTGCCCTCTCCAAAGTAAGACCTTGTCATTGTTTAAAACCTATTTAAACCACAGAATTATAAAACTATAGCCTTCCGAAGGTTGCATTTTAGGTTGCTTGTATCTCAGTATAATGAAGGTTTTATAATTAATTGATTATTTATACACTCTGAATCAATTTTACTTAGAATATCTCCTTTGTTAAATTGTGTTGTCACATTTCATGCAATTATTTACAAGATTGTATTCCATACTTCAATAATTATATTATACCATCTATACCATTTGCCATTTTCTCTAACTATGATAAATCTGATTAAAAAATTAATGCATGATGATTTAATCCTATTGTGAGACTTACAATTTTATTACTTAAACTGGTATATGAAAGTTTCTAAAGTTATGGTGAATTTCTGAGAGTGAATTTTATGAAAAGAAAGCCCTATAAGGGGCTACAGTTGAGAGAAAGGGAAAATTCATTGCTTTGTATAAGACATAAACAATAATGTATAAATAAACCATAGATTGTGTGACTGAGGGTAACAATTTAGGAAGAGAGAAAAGCCATTTCAAAGAAAAGTTTTGGAGTAATAGTTACCTGATGAGAAGCTAGGATAGAGGATGTACTAATGAACATTCCTTAATGTTGGAATTGGATGAGCATCTCTAAATAATATAAGATTTTAACATTATGTTTTAAGTTGTTATGGTATTTTGAAGGTTAACTCTTGCCTTGTTTCCTGGTCCACTATACTGACATCCCTGAGTCAGTGGCTTGTTAGGAAGAAGGGAACAGTGTAGCAGCTGCTAAGTTACAATATGTGAAAGAACTAAAAACGTGAAAAGCGTGGGTATGAGAACTCAATAGAAGCAGGTTATATAGAAAATGAGAATGCAAGCTAATTCTTATTAAATTCTAAAAAGCAAAATGAATCAAGCAAACTGGAGTACTGGCTGAGAATCCAGGGAGCTAACATCAAAGCTATATGATATCTTTTAAGGATGTTTAATTAATTATATATTAAAATTGTCTATTATTCTGTGTTTTTTTTTTTTTTTTTTTGGTTACCCAAATGAATTAAATTCTCTTTTAAGTTGTGAATAAAATAAAATAAATTCTGTGGAGGCAGACACTATGGTTTGTGTGTTTCAAGAATGGAATTAAGGAATATAGGGACTGGCAGGTGGCGTGGTGGTTAAAGACATTGGACTCCCACGTGGCTGACCATGGTTCAAATCCCAGACCTGGTGGTTTGCTCTTTCTCTCTCTCTCTGGTCAAAATTGAAAAATAATGGTAATAAATAAATATTTAAAAGCAGACTATATATATATATATATATATATATATTATATGTGTATATATGTGTGTGTATATATGTATATATACATATGTATATATGTTATCATTTGCTTGTCACAATAATTATTGTCCCAATTTTAATAAGTAAAGAAGTAAAGTGACTTTTATAGTAGAAACTAAAGGGGAAGATAAACAGTCAGAATTGAGACTTCTTTTTTCAAAGAATTATTTATTTAATTTTTTTTTTTGTTAATTTATTTTAATTTGACCAGACACACACACACCCACCACGAGAGAGAGAGAGAGAGAGAGAGAGAGAACAAGTCACCAGGTTCAGGACTTGAACCGTGGTTGACCATGTGGGATGTCTAACACCCCAACTACCATGCCACCTTGTGTTCTCTGAGGTGTCTTGAATGCACACTCAGTTGGTGAGAGAATTCTAAAATCAGATATTTAAAAAACATAATACTCTGATTTGTATTTTTTTCTTTTCGTTTTCATCAAGAAAAAGATGTACTTATATTTCAAAGTACCTCAAAGAGAAGAACTTGAATATTCTCACCATAAAGAAATGAAAATGATGTACATGGTAATGTCACTGATTTAATTGTCCCATACTACATGCTTTCTTCGAAAAACCATATAGTTTGCTTTAGAGTTGTACAATTACATGTGAATAAGAAATCATGAAAAAATTAAAAAATAAGGGCATATTAAATGTCTGAAATGACAGATATGCTATTTAATCTAATTTTGTCATACACATTGTACATATGCATTCAAACATCACACTGTGCTCCATCAAGATGCACAATTATTATAGCAATTAACAATAAAATGATTTCACAGAATTAAAAAAATGTTAATATATAATTAAGTTTTGCAGTAAGGCACATGCACTTACTGCACAGAGACAGAGAGAGATACAGAGAGAAAGAGAGAGAAGGAAAGTGAGAAATCGCTGTCCAGGGGGACTGGCCATGCTGCAATACCTTCTCCATTCATCTCTTGGGATTTTGGCATGAATGCATACATACCCAGCATGGTTTTCAAGTTGTAGGGTCCAGAATTAGAACTGCACAGCTGGCCATGTGGGATCAGCTATCTTAACCACCATACCACCAGCAGACCTGCAACAGGATTTTCTTTATTTTTTTAAGGTTTTTTTTTTTTTTTTTTTAGGGTTTATGTACTTGCTAGACAGAGATAAATGGAGAGAAAGTAAAAATCACTTCCCCTCAAAATTGTGTCTTTAAGTGAACACATGTATGCATTTCTCATTTCTATCATATAAACACTGAAAAATTGAATTGCTGCTGGGTTACAGTGTATATTTACATTCAACTTTAGTCAATAGTATTACAAAGCTTTCTAAGTGGTTTACTGAATATTACATTTCTGAGTATTAGCATTCTAGTTGCTCTGCGTTTTACCAATACTAGGTAATTTTTTCTCACATGTTAAGCATGTTGTTTTATGGGTACTGGTAACTCATGTTTTTACTGACCTATCAGGTGTTGCCTTTTCTGTGATGACCTATTCTAGTCTTCTGTATATGTATTTCTGAGTTTTCTATATTTTTGCTTATAGAAAGTATTTATATACTACAGATAATCATCACATTCAAACTCATGTGTGTATACTTATATATATGCTTACTATATATATATATATACATATATGAATATTTTCTCTCACTATTATATATATGTTCATATTTATATATAGAGAGAGATTTAAATGGGGCCTTCGAAAAGTTTATGGAAAATAACTATTATAAAAAATGTATAGGTTTTAAATTTCTTTGCCTGAAAATTAACTCGTACTAACTTGTGCTAACATGTCCACAGAAGATCTAGTTTGAGGCACAAGAAGCATAAAACATTTTAAAAAGACTACTGAGCACAACAACATGAATTCAGCTTAAACTGCAACTGAAGTAAACATCAAGTTTACAGTGATGCTGGGTTGAAAGAGTGGTGAAATCATAGATGCTTTACAAATGTTTACAGGAACAATGATTACAGTGGACACAATAAGCCAACACCATAGACATCGTAACTACTTCAGTTTGCACCATCATGACTAAAAAATGAAAGCTGAGAAAATGCTCTGCTTGAAGGGTGCCGAAGCTGGAGCACCCAGGTCACTTGCAGACAAGAGTCAGCATTTCAACAGAAATTTTAAACAAGAGCAAGATCCTGAAGCATTTCTTGGAAGTGATGTAAAAGGAGATGACATATGGCTTTACTAGTATGTCCTAAAAACAAAAAACGAACAAAACAATGACTACCAACAGATGGAAATAGTCTAGTCAAAGCAGAAGTGGACCAGTCTAGAGCAAAGATCATGGCAGCAGTTTTTTGGGATCCTCAAGACACTTTGCTTTTTTACTTCCTGGAGGGCCAAAGAATGGTAAGTCTGCTTATGATAAGCATGCTTTGAGAAAATTAGCTTACCCTTTCCCTGATATTTTTTTTTTTTCTTTTACTAAATCTTAAAAAGTTCACCAGAGTGTCTGTCTGCACCAAGATAATACTCTTGCTTATTCCTCTCAACAAATAAGAACACATTTTTTGAGAGCATCAGTGGAAAACTATTCAGCATCTACCATACAGTCCTGATTTAGTTCCTTCTGAATTCTTTGTCTCTGATCTTTAAAATAACCCCCATTTTCTTCAGTGAGTAATGTAATAAAATACCGAATTGAGAGTATAATTCCCAGGACTCTTAGTTCTTTAAGGAGAGACTAAATGGTATTGGTATCATTGCTTACAAAGTGAACTTGATAAAGATCATGTTGAAAAAAAAGTTTATATTTTTTATTTTTATCTTTTAATTATGCTTTTCATAACCTTCTAGGGTCTCTTTCTCTCTTTCTCTCTATTGAGCACAAGTGCTCGTTTGTTATTGCTTCTAGCCCAACACACAGTCATATATATATATATGTATGTATATATATAATATATACATACATATATATATAAACATATATACATATATAAAATCTGTAAGTAGTGTCTTTTGTCTCTGACCTTTCCTTTATCTTTTTAATTTTAGAATCCATCTGTATCTGAGGTGGGACTGACCCTGATCCTTTAACTGAAGAGCCTTAGCTCTAAACTTCTAAACTTCTCCTTCAGCCCAACACCTAGCCAGATAGGGTGATCTCTATTTTCTTTCTGTCTCTGTCTTTCTGTCTCTGTCTCTTCTTTTGAAAATTTTTTTTATTAAAAAAAAAAATTCCTGGAATGATCTTCAAGTCACCAGAGCTAGGACTCAAATAGCAGTCGAATGATGGTCAGTCAAGTGGGATCTGGCTTCCTTAACCATTTAGCTATGGGTCTGACCCCTGCCTTTCTGTTTCAATTTATAGTTAGTAAATTACTCTGGTCAGTTTTTAAATGGATGTTAGTTACTCAAAACTGGATCAATGTTAATCTGTTGTTCAAGATGCACTATCATCGCTAATAGAATCACCTATTTTTTTTTTTTTTTTCCTTTTAAGTAGACTGTTGGGGCAAGCAGGTAGTATGGTGGTTAAGAGCACTGGATTCCCACACGGCCAACCTGGCAACTTACTTTTCCACTTTCTCTCTCTCTCTCGCACACACACACACACACACACACACACACTGTTCTCTGTAGCCAAGTTAAATAAATAAACACAATAAATTTAAATAAAATAATTCTTTAAAAAAATAGACTTCATTTAAATTTTAGAACAGTTGTAGGTTCACAGCAAAATTGAGCAGAAATTACAGATTAGCCACATGCCCCTTAAATCCCCCCCTGCAGACAGCCCCTAACCCCACTATCAACATTCTTCCCCACAGTGATCCATTTGTTAGTTGATGAACTAACATTGACATATTATCACCCTAAGTCCATATTTCACATTAGGGTTCATCCCTAACATTATTCATTGTATGGGTTTTGATAAATGTATAATGACAGTATCCATCATCCGGGCATCATAAAGATAGTTTCACTGTCCTAGAAATTCCTCTGTGTTCTGCTTATTCGACCCCCTTTCCCTGCACCCCTCTGGCAACAGTTGATTTTTTTTTTTTTTTTTTTTTACTGTCTTCATGGTTTTGCCTTTTTCAGAATGTCACATAGGCTTGAATCATACAATGAATGACCTATTTTTTACCTGTTTACCTTTTTATTGTCTGTGTTTGTGAACTAGAATGTTGCTATCTTACATTCACCTGTGTATTTCTTCCTTATTCCATTCCTCTACTTCACTCTCATCCCTATGTCTTAGACATTCATGAAGAGAACTTTAATATTACTCTTAAAATAGTTAACTCTTAATATGAGTCTAAAAACAGTTTTACCATGAATAGGTATTTCCTTAAATATGGTATTATTCAATTATTGTTTTTGATCTTTATAAAAAGGATGTGCTTTATGTAATCTTCTGAGACTTTCTTACTTAATTCAAATATTGTTATGCCAATAAATGACTTTATGATTTCTTCTTTTTTATTACTACTACAAACAATGCTATTGTTAACATTTTTATATTACCTATTTGTGGATGTGCACAAGTTTCTCCTTTGTATACTTAAAAATGGAATTGCTGCTGTATGTGTTCTGTGACTGTTCAGCTTTACAACATATACCAAATTATTAATATTATTATTTTTGCTATAGGGCATGTGCACTCACTGGAGAGACAGAGAGAAACAGAAAGACAGAAAGCAAGAAATCATGAATGGCCATGCCACAATCGATCCTCCTCTGTTCTTCTCTTGGGATTTTGGGCACACGTGAACATATTGAACATATGCCTGGCGTGAATTTTAAGCCACCGGGTCCAGGACTTGAACTGCAGTTGACTATGTGGGAGTCCAGGCATGTAACCATTACACCATATGCGGATCCCGACCAAATTACTTTTTTAAAGGTTTTTGACATAGGACATGTACTCTCACCAAAGAGGCAAGGAGAGAGAGACAGTGAGAGGCAAAGTGAGAAATAATCCCCACTGAGGTTGGTCACACTGCAGTCCCTTTTGCTCCATTCTTTTCTGGGATCTTGCTCATGTACAAACATGCCCAGTGTGATTTTCAAGTTTTTGGTATGGGTCTAGAACTGTGGTAGGCCACGTAATAGTCCAGCACCTTAAAGACTACAGCACCTGCCGGCCCTCAAATTGTTTCTTAGAGGATTTTGTTTGTTTGTTTGTTAGAGTGTATGTGTACACACCAGAGAAGACAGAGGGAAAGAAGAAAATAGCTCCCATAGGAAATGGTAGCACTGTAATCCCTTCTCTATTTCTCCATCCTGTTGGGATTTGGGACATGGACACATAAGCACTGGACATGTTTCTCAAACCACTAGGTCCAAGACTTGGACCATGGAGTTGGCCATGTGGAGTCTGGCTGTCTTAACCATCAGGCCACAAAGCCAGCCCTTTAAAGAGAATATTTTAACACACAAACATTCACCCTTAAATATATGACATCACTTAGTCCAGAGGCTATCTAATCAGCAAGGTTTAAATCCTTCAATCAGGATTATATTAAGGATGCATCTTTGGGCAGGAGAACACCTGACCACTTTAGTATTTTTAAATTAGAATGTATATTAAAACCCACTTCTTTTTTGAGAATTCATATTGAAATTAACAGTCTAGTGGGCCTCATTATTATTGAAACTTGGTAATGAATCCAAGTTTAATTTTTGCTATTGAAAGGCCAATATACGCTATTTTACACAGCAGTCAATCATTTTTCTGGACCACATTGAAACTTATTGGCACCGAAGGTGCAATTCATAATTTGTGGTCATCCTGACCTCAAGGCTAATGAAGGCCATATTCCTGTCCTTCATTTTCTTAGACATCTGTTCTCTGACTGGCGTCTTAAAGCCCACATCCTGTGAAATCTCAGCAAAGCTATTAAATTTTGTAAGTTAAACAAGTAGAGTCAGTTTACAAAAGAGAAGCAGATCATCTTTGGGGCTAGTTTATTATGCCACAACAAGAATTTGTTTTTTACCCTTTGAATTACCCAGGTGGTACCTTGGGGCTCTGTGACATGCAAGGATATTGGTTTATATACAATAGGTACTCAATAAATGCTTAGTAATGACCAATCCTCACTAAATAGGTATTTGTTTTATCTTATATAATATAAAATTAGGAATGCTTAGAAAATATTTTATTAAAATGTCAAAGCGGTATGTAAAAGCATTACACATTTCAAATCATCTTACAAGAAAAAAATGAAGAAAAGATTTTGTAAAAGACATAATATACCTGCTTTTAGTTTTTATATATTTTTCTTCCCAGAATTATTAGATCCAGCCTGAGTGAAATTTGATTATTGTTTCATATGAATCTGCATTAGTGTATCAGGTTGAGAGTTTGAGGGGTTTTATTTTCTCTGCTTTTCCAGTAATAGATCAATAGTTCCTAAGAAAAATTGTAAAATGTATTCTCTTACATAAAGCACATCAATTTGCTGCCAAATTTAATTTTCCCTCATAGCCTTAGGCTTACTGACTTAAGAGGGAATACTTGATTATTTTAATACCAAGTGTGTGCTATAATAGGAATGATTATAGAAGTCTTATTTATATGTCTTTTGTTTCAGAAAGCACACTTTTAAAAGTGCAGTAAAATAATTTCTTAGAACAAATAGAAAAAAAGAATAAAATTAATTTAATGAAAATGATTTTATGAATGTTTTCTTTAAAAAAATAAAACTATCTAAAGATTTGAAAACATTAGTCAATATTCATTTCATGTTTTTATTTTTAAAACTCTATCTTTCCTACATTGAAAATTCAAGAGATGATACTGAGTCAACATATTTTATGTTTTTATTATGGAAATTATTTTATAATGCTAAACTGTTTTGTTATTGAAGATTTCAACAATTCGAAGCATTTTTTTGTATTTAATCTCATCTCTCTATATTATTCTACAGATAAATTCTACATATATACTCTTGCGTATTCACTAGATACATATTTCAATCTTATTTTATGAGAATTCCACTAACTTTCCATCCTTACAGTGCTTTGAAAACTTATGTGTATCCTGATTTAATAGGCTACTTACACTGTCAAATAGGCATAATTAGGTATATGCTCTTCTGTGATCATAGACAATTATCAAAGGGAATGTAGAGAAACATTAGTTATCCTAGTCAACTTTGAATTGTACATTTTCCCAGTTCAATTACTGTGATTTTAAAATTAACTTGTGATTTTAGAAATATTTTAAATTTGTAGAAAAAAATACAAAAATAAAACCAAGAATTCTCACAGAGCCCACACCCAGTTTCCCCTATTAATAGCATGGTATATTTCTGATAATTAATGAGCCACATTCTGACTAACAAAAGTCTATACTTGACTCAGGTTTTCTTAGTTTCAATTTCTTTCTTTATGTCAATGCAAACTTACAGATATTTATTTTATACTTTAGGTTATAGTCAATATTATGTTACTCATTTTGTTTTTCAAATTCGTGGCTATTGAAAAATCATTCTGTTGACATCTATGTCTCCTTGCACACTTCTATCATTATGAGGTGTTTTTGTTTGTTTGTTTGTCTTTTACATTTTTGGAGCACTCTTTTACCTGCTGACACTATAAGCTACTCCAGGTTTATCTGTCTTCTATATGTCCTATCCAAATTTTAGAATGAACAGTTTCTTTAAGAAGCATTTTATTTGAGGCTAGAAATAGAAAGCAAGATCAGAGTGCTCGGGAAGCTTGTTGCCAGTGAGGTTTCTTTCTTTGTTTCCAGATCTGCTCAGCTGAGAGAGCAAAGGAATATATGTGTGCATAGTAATGACCGTATCCATATATATGCATCCACCAATATATATTTCTGTAAGCAATCATTTGTGTCCATATTAAGCAAAATGTGATTTAATATTGATGTCTTCTCCATTAATCTATTACTTCATGGATCATTCTAGTCTTCTCCCCTTGCTCATTTGTAAACTACCTCTGTGTGACACACCTTCCACTATCTACTATCCATTGACTTAATTGTTCAGTACTAGTATACTTGTAGGGTAGTATCAGAATTAATGTAAAATAAATGTATCAGTTACAATAATTATGTATATTTGTCCTTTTATTTCAATTTTATAGATTTCATTCACTTTTCACAATTCCTGTTAGTACTGATTCTCGCTAATCATTACAGTGAGGTTGTTGCCTAGATTTTATAAGACATCTATTTTTGTTCATTACATTCTATATTCTAGTCTGGAATCTTCTAATCTCCAAAATGAATTTTTAATATCTGTATACATTAAGTTTTACTTTATTTTTTTCATTGCAAGAGGGTATGTGTGCACTCCAGAGAGTGTGAAATAGATAGAGGAGGAGAAAGCACCCCCTCCCCCCACAATGGGGTGTAGTCATGTTGAAATTTCTTCTTTCCCATTTCTCTATCCTGTCAGGATCTGGGACATGCATATGTGCCAGATGTACTTTTTAAGTCACTAGGTCAGAACTCAAATTGCATGTGGGATTTGGCCCTCTTAACCACTAAGTCATGGGGCTGGCCCAGTTCACTCTTTTGTGTTTTTGTTTGTTTATTTATTATTTTTAAGAATTTTTTTGCAATAGGGTGCATGCTCTTACAAGAGAGAGACCAAGAAACAGAGAGAGGAAACATAAGACTCACCCCACAGGAAAGATGGCTATGCCACAATCCTTTATCCTCTGTACTCCTCTTGGGATTTGGGACATGCATGCACACACACTTATGCTGATTTCCTTTTTTTAAATTTTTATTAAGAATTATTTTATTTAACTTTATTTATTTATTTGAGCAGAGAGGGATAGAGTGAGAGGGAAAGGGAAAGTGAGAAAGCAAGCCACCAAGTTCAGGACCCAAACTGTGGTCGGCCATATGGGAGTCCAGTGCCCTTAACCACATGCCACCTGCTGGCCCCAGCCTAGCATGATTTTCAAGCCACCACCTCTGGGACTGAACCCACTGTCAACCATGTGGGGATCTAGAGCCTTGATTTTTTAAAAATTATTATACAGGGCCAGCCCATAGCCTGATTGTTAAGGCATCTATATTGCATATGGTCAATGTCTTGGTTTGAGTTCTGGATCTAGCAGCCTGAAAAATGCCAGGTGCATGTGCGTTTGTACTCAACATCCCCAAAGGAGGGATAAATGGAGAAGGGATTGTGGCATGACCATGCCCCATGGGTGGGTGCTTACTGACTTTCCCTCTTTATACATATTTATATGTATATATATGTATATATAAATGTAAAACTAAAAAATAATAATTGTATATATGTATGGAATATGGTATGATATTTTGATATGTGTATATAATAAATAATGATCAAACCAGGGTAAATATCCTACCTATCACTTCTAACATTTGTCATTTCTATGTGCTAAGAATATTCAAATCCTGTGGAATAGCTTTTGAAATATACAGTAAATTATTTTTATATATAATAGCTTTTACAGTGATATTAAACTCTAGAACTTATTACTCCTATCTAGTAATATTATATCCACTAACCAAAACCTCCCAATTCCCCACTCTTTCATCAACCCTTCCCAGCTTTCAGTAACAACTATTCAGCTCTTTTCTTCTATGAGATTAACTCTTTTAGCTTAAATTTATGGTAGAGACTATGTGGCACTTATCTTTCTATGGCTGGTTTATTTCATATAATGTCCCCCAGACTCATTCCTATTACCATGAATGACAGGATTTCCTTTCCATGGCCAAATAGTATTTCTTCATGTGTTATCTATCAAATTTTCTTTCTTTATATTTATTTATTTTGTTTTGTTTCTTACTATTTTTTTAACTTTCTATAGGACACATGTGGTCATCAGAGAGATGAGAGAGTGAAAGAGAAAGAGAGAAAATGAGAAAGTAAGCCACAAGGCTTGGGACTCAAACCATGGTCAGTTATATGTAAGTCCAGCGCCTTAACCACCACACCACCTGCTGGCCCCTCAAATTTATATTAATCTGTTGATAGGCATTTGTATGAATTCCAAATCTTGGCTATTGTAAGCAGTGCTCCAATAAACATGGAAAGGGATATGTCCTTTCAACATAGAGATTTTGTTTCCTTGGATGATATATCCAGTATTGATATGGCTGTATCATTTATTTTTAGCTTTTTGAGAAACCACAATGAGGTATCACTTCACCCCAGTTAGAATGACTATTATAAAAAAGACAAAAATCAACAAATGCTGGCCAGAAAGCAGAGAAAAGGAAACTCTCATAGAGTGTTTGTAGAATTTTTATTTAGTCCATTCATTATTGAAAGAAGTATGCAGGTATCCTTCCTGTAGTGCTCCACGTGAAATATATTTATTCATTTATTTATTTATGTTTTGCTACTTCTTTGTGTAGGAGATGAGCACTGGGTACTTCTAATCAGCCATCTTGATGGCAACTCTAAGATTCATTCTTCATGCTACAAAGTGTAGAACTTACTATATATATGCATTTTTATAATATTATGCATAATTTTTTCCATCACTCTTAAGAACTCATACTTCACCTATTCAGTCCTTCCTATTTTACCTCAAACCCTGGCAAGCATTACAACCTTTTACCATCTACATAGCTTTACTTTTTCCGGAATGTAATGTAGATGGGATCATATAGTTTGTAATCTTTTAGACTTTCTTCTTCTTCTTAGAAATATGCATTTAAGATTCATCCTTCCCTTTTGTGTCTTGATAGATTATTTATTTCATCCCTAAATATTAATCCATTGTATGGCTGTGATACAGTTTGTTTATTCACTATTGGCAGACATCTTGGTTGCTTCCAGTTTTTTGGCAATCACAAATAAAGCTGCTGTGGGAACCAGCAGTTAGCGTAATGGCTATGTCGCTGGACTCCCATGTAGTTGATCGCGGTTCATGTCCCGGATCCGGTGGCTTAAAACTCACGCCGGGTGCGTGTGCGTGCGTGCTCAAGATCCCGAGAGGAGAATGGAGGAGAAGGGATTGCGGCGTGACCATCCCCCCTGGGGGGTGATTTCTCGCTTTCTGTCTCTATGTCTCTCTCTCTCTGTCTGTCTGGCGAGCGCACGCGCCCTACAGTGAAAATCTCTCCAAAAAAAAAAAAAAAAAAAAACAAATAAAGCTGCTGTGAATACTTAAACACATTTCTGGACTACACATTACGTTTCTAATCAGTTAGCTAAATACATAGGAATTCTGTATTTGGTATTGTGGTAAGACTGTGTTCAGGACCAGCAAGTGGCGTAGTGGCTAAGGCGCTGGACTCTTACATGGTCAACCGTGGTTTCAGCCATGGGCCTGGCAGCTTGAAAATCATGCCGGGTGTGTATGCATGTATGCTCAAAATCCTGACAGGAGAATGGATTAGAAGGGATTGCAGTATGGTCATCACCTCGGGGAGTTGATTTCTCACTTTTCCTCTCTGTCCCTGACTCCCTCTCCTCCTCCAGCAGGTACATGTGCTCAATGGTAAAAACCGAAAAAAAAAAAAAAAAGACAAAAAAGACTATGTTTAGTTTGTAAAGCACTGTCAAACAGCCTTCCATTGTACCTGTGCCATTTTATCAATATATGAAAATTTTTGTTTATCCATATTCTCATCATAAAATTTGGGCAATTTAGCCATTCTCTTAGATGTATAGCAGCATTTCATTTTTTAAAAAATTTTTTAGTTTGTAATTCCCAAATGATAATGATGTTCAGTGTCTTTTTGTATGGTTGCTTACCATATGTATAACTTGATAAAATATTGTTCATATATTTTGCCCATTTCTTAAATTGGGTTACTAACATTATTATTGTTGAATTTTAAGGGTTTTCTTTTAGCATATAGTTTAGATAAATGTCCTTTATCATATACATGTTTTGCAAGTATTTTCTCTCAATTTGTTTTTTTTTATTTTAATTTTTCTAGCTTTGTCAGAGAGTGTGTGTACTTCTCAGAAAGAGACAGAGAGAAAGAGAGAAAAAAAAAAGAGAAAGCACCTCTTTTTGGGGGGTGGTCACAACACAATATCTTCCTCATTCATTCCTCCTTTTAAGATTTGGGGAGTGTGCATATGTGCCTAGCATGTTTTTTGAGCCTCCAGATCTGGGACTTGAACTACAGAGTCTGCCTTAAACACTATGCCATTGATTAACTCTATTGTTTATCTTTTTATTGATTTGCTGATAAGATGATACTGTATTGGTTACAGACAACCCAGAACAGGAATCTTAAAAAGTAGAATTACCAAAAGACATGTGAAGTGAGCTATTTCATCTCGAATTTTTCATTCTGCTTCTCTGGCATTATTATTTCTTGTGTTCGACATGATACTTTTGTCTCTACATTTGTTATTCAGTAGCGTTTTTTTAATATGTTATTTACTTTCCAATGAGATTTTGGTTCATTGAAATTAAGGTATGCATCTATGCCCTTCACCTATCATCTATTACTTGTATATAACTGGTATAATTTGGAATTTCATCTAAATGGATGCAGGATGTTGAAGAGAATATTAATATGTTTTTGATGTATGCTTGGATTCAGTAGTCAGTTTGTACTATAGATCACAAATCAAAGAATACACAGGAAATAAAATTACTAGGTAAGATAGAAAGGAAATCGAGATTTTGTCCTTTAAATACTCTGAATAACAGCTCCAATTAAAATTTTTTCTAGATTGTTTAGTGTGAGGTCCCATACAGTAAAACTTTCCTGAGCACCATTTGGTATTGTTTCAGGCCAGGAAGGAAACAAGACTGAAATTCTGCATAATTGGTCTGGGAAAAGCCCACACTCCAGGTGCTTCTACTCCAAGGTCACACTGACCCAGGAAGTAGCAGATAAAGACCCAAAGCAAATAAAGACCAAAGTGAGTACTGGGAGGTTTAACTTGTAGAGATGGATCAAAGAAACCCAGGGAATGTTTCCTGTATGCTTATACCACTGTGCCTA
>NW_006207163.1:833030-836202 GCF_000334495.1 Tupaia belangeri chinensis
TGTCATGCATACAGCTTCCCAAAATAGCTTGATTACCCAGTAAAAGAAACCTCCTCCCTCCTGGTAGGCAGGCTGAGACATCTCTGGCTTCAGACTCTTGAGGCGTTCTTTCTCTCAAACTTTCCTTCTCTCTTGCCTCCTGAATCTTACTCCAGACTGTGACATTTAGTAGAGATCCTTAATTGTGAAGGTATTAAGAAATTTTTGTCAAATCAACAGAGAAACTAAACTAGATAAATTCAGGGAACAATCTTAATTTCTGGAGATTTTAGGAAATCAGTTTATACAATTTTGCTTTCATTGACATCATGCTTTCAAATAAAGTCTCTTGAAGATTGCTCTGTACCCCCTTGAAGAGGTAGAAAGTGTTATGGTATTTCACCTACATAAAATTTAAGAGTTATTTTTGAAGTTGAACTCTGGTGGAGGAAACAAGAAATCATTATATTCAATAATCATATGTGTAATATCAGGAAATGCAGGTATAACATATTTCTGATGTAATTTTTAATTCCACACAAAACTGTAAGTGTTAATGGAATGAGAATTATGTTTTGTTCCTTTCTGTATTCTCAAATCGCATATGTTTTTCTGATATCTGTAGGTACTACTAGATGTTTGACCAAGGGATCAATGTAGTGAATAAGTCTTATAGTCAATAATATACATATTACACAATCTCTCCTTTAGGGATAGAGTTTGTTTGTTTGTTTGGTTGTAAGATTTAAGCCAAGGATTGCAATAGCCTGTAAGATCTCCTGTGGACTACACAAGATAAACTGAGTAGTCTGAACTTAGCTCTAAATGATCACGAGGCAGCCATTTATTCTAACATAACCCTACGTTTAAGTGTCAGTTTAACTAAGATTGGTGAAGTTTTAATTTTCTTTTTGCTTCGTATGTTTTATTTGGGTATTATATTAAGATATTTTTAATTTACATATAAAATTTTAGATCGCTTTTCTTATACATTTTTACCATATTCATGAAATTTAAGAATGCTTTAAAAGCCTGAATGAGGAAGTAAAATCATGGCATAGTTTCTTTATAATGTAAGATATTTGGAAAGATAGCATAAACTGATGAGCACAAAATGCTGGAATGGTGTGAAATGGACTGGTACCAAGTGAAATTGGTATAGGGAGGAGTGAGAGCCACCCTGAGTCCTGGAAAAGAAGTGAAGCATGATGGAAGTTGATGGAAGGTAATGGAGAAAAGAAGGGCATTAGCCAAACATTACCAAGGTGATTACCACACTCTGGTGCAAAATCGTTCAGCGGAAACACTTTTCCCCATCTATTTCAATTTTCCATGCAATTGGTCATCTGACAGCTGCAGTATAGCTTCCCAAGTTCCTTACTAAAGAGGGTTTTCTGTTAGTAAGGGTCAAGTAACAAGAAATTAAAATTGCTCTGCCATTAATCTGGAAAAATAATGCTTAAGCATGTTTAATTTTGATTTGAAACACGTTTAGACCTGTCTCTTTCTACTTATTTTAGGTTTCATGTTTAGTATTGTGGAGTCCTCTGCCTAAATACTTTTGGATAAAGTCCCACCATTTACAGTCAAGATTAAAATATTGTCAAGGTATTTTTTCAGTGTTTTACCATTTACAGTGAAAATTAAAATATTGTCAAGGTATTTTTTCAGTGTTGTAAGGATTAGGAATTTGAGAAAGTTGCTTCCATGCAAGAGCAACTGATGGATTGTTTTTGCAGAAGAAGGGCTTTATTTATCTTTCACATAATATCTTTGATGAAGTGTGAAGTAATATAGGGAGCTTTGTACACTAAAGCCATAGACCATAACTGTGCCTCATTACTCCTAGAATCGGCAATGTAGGATGAATAATTACTTAGACTATGAATATTGTCATGTACTACTCGGTACATGCTGGATCAAAAGAAAGTATAAAGGATGACTTCAGATAACATTGATACAATACAATTTTTATGTTGTACATTTTTTTTTTGGCAAGAACATATGTATGTAAGCTTTGAATACTCTGTAGAATATATAATTTGAAATTTTCTCATTATGTAAAAATAACATTCCAGAGAAGATATGGAATGATCTCAGACATAAATTGACTTTGAAAAATGTTCCAAAGTGAAAATGTTAAGTTTAGACACAGTGCTCTGCTTATGGGACTGGAAGATAACCATAACAGTAACATTGCTGATAACTATTTAAGTAAATGCCCAAAGTTTTATATTTATACATAAAAACTGTGTAAATAATTGAAATTCTTAAAAAATTCATAAACTGGATTTTAGTCATTAAGTTTATAACTATATTTCTTTTCTTTTCTCCCCCCCCCCAGACATTTTTGCCTTAGGGCACATGCATCTGTCAGAGAGAGATAGTGAGAGGGAGCATGAGAAATCACGCCCCCGGGGGTTGGTCACTGCAATCTCATCTCCTCCATTCTCCTCCTGGGATCTAGGACAAACATGCACACACGTCTGGTGTGAGTTTCAAGCCATCAGGTCCAGGACTTGAACAGCGGTCAGCCATGTGGGAGTTTAGTGATGTAACCATTATGTCATCATGTTGATCTCTATACTCTTAGATTTCAGAAAAATGTTAGATAAAAATATATAATCATATATTTGATATGATATATCAAATATATGATTATATATTTTTAGTCATTTCAGAACACATAACTATTGAAGAAAATTTAGAAGATACAAATGAAATTAGAAATAAACCTCATAGTTTATGTACTAAAGCTAATAACTTATAATATTCACATATTGAGAGAATAAACTCTTTATGAGGATACCAGTTTTTTTGTTTGTTTTGTTTTGTTTTGTTTCATTTTCAAACTCGTTAACATCTGTGGTGAATTAAGGTATTATGAGACCATAGGAAATATTTGGATATTTCTGCTCAGTCAAGTCATTTTTTTCCTAAGCAAATTTTACTGATACTTGGGACTTGGACTAAGAAAGAACCAAAGTTATACTATTGGATCCTCTGGAACGTCATGATGCATTTTTGCATACAAAAATATGTAATGATTTTCTCTGGACAACCTAATATGACTAAATACTTATTCAGTGACAATACTACAGAAATTTACCACTCTCGGGACCAGCAGTTAGCATAATGGCTATGTTGCTGAACTCCCATGTAGCCAACCACAGTTCGAGTCCCAGACCCGATA
>NW_006207163.1:839436-852366 GCF_000334495.1 Tupaia belangeri chinensis
TTCCTGCTGCATATCTGTCATGCATACAGCTTCCCAAAATAGCTTGATTACCCAGTAAAAGAAACCTCCTCCCTCCTGGTAGGCAGGCTGAGACATCTCTGGCTTCAGACTCTTGAGGCGTTCTTTCTCTCAAACTTTCCTTCTCTCTTGCCTCCTGAATCTTACTCCAGACTGTGACATTTAGTAGAGATCCTTAATTGTGAAGGTATTAAGAAATTTTTGTCAAATCAACAGAGAAACTAAACTAG
This sequence comes from Tupaia belangeri chinensis, assembly GCF_000334495.1. NCBI lineage: Eukaryota > Metazoa > Chordata > Mammalia > Scandentia > Tupaiidae > Tupaia > Tupaia belangeri. Next base: position 839,685 of record NW_006207163.1, read on the forward strand.
ATAAATTCAGGGAACAATCTTAATTTCTGGAGATTTTAGGAAATCAGTTTATACAATTTTGCTTTCATTGACATCATGCTTTCAAATAAAGTCTCTTGAAGATTGCTCTGTACCCCCTTGAAGAGGTAGAAAGTGTTATGGTATTTCACCTACATAAAATTTAAGAGTTATTTTTGAAGTTGAACTCTGGTGGAGGAAACAAGAAATCATTATATTCAATAATCATATGTGTAATATCAGGAAATGCAGGTATAACATATTTCTGATGTAATTTTTAATTCCACACAAAACTGTAAGTGTTAATGGAATGAGAATTATGTTTTGTTCCTTTCTGTATTCTCAAATCGCATATGTTTTTCTGATATCTGTAGGTACTACTAGATGTTTGACCAAGGGATCAATGTAGTGAATAAGTCTTATAGTCAATAATATACATATTACACAATCTCTCCTTTAGGGATAGAGTTTGTTTGTTTGTTTGGTTGTAAGATTTAAGCCAAGGATTGCAATAGCCTGTAAGATCTCCTGTGGACTACACAAGATAAACTGAGTAGTCTGAACTTAGCTCTAAATGATCACGAGGCAGCCATTTATTCTAACATAACCCTACGTTTAAGTGTCAGTTTAACTAAGATTGGTGAAGTTTTAATTTTCTTTTTGCTTCGTATGTTTTATTTGGGTATTATATTAAGATATTTTTAATTTACATATAAAATTTTAGATCGCTTTTCTTATACATTTTTACCATATTCATGAAATTTAAGAATGCTTTAAAAGCCTGAATGAGGAAGTAAAATCATGGCATAGTTTCTTTATAATGTAAGATATTTGGAAAGATAGCATAAACTGATGAGCACAAAATGCTGGAATGGTGTGAAATGGACTGGTACCAAGTGAAATTGGTATAGGGAGGAGTGAGAGCCACCCTGAGTCCTGGAAAAGAAGTGAAGCATGATGGAAGTTGATGGAAGGTAATGGAGAAAAGAAGGGCATTAGCCAAACATTACCAAGGTGATTACCACACTCTGGTGCAAAATCGTTCAGCGGAAACACTTTTCCCCATCTATTTCAATTTTCCATGCAATTGGTCATCTGACAGCTGCAGTATAGCTTCCCAAGTTCCTTACTAAAGAGGGTTTTCTGTTAGTAAGGGTCAAGTAACAAGAAATTAAAATTGCTCTGCCATTAATCTGGAAAAATAATGCTTAAGCATGTTTAATTTTGATTTGAAACACGTTTAGACCTGTCTCTTTCTACTTATTTTAGGTTTCATGTTTAGTATTGTGGAGTCCTCTGCCTAAATACTTTTGGATAAAGTCCCACCATTTACAGTGAAAATTAAAATATTGTCAAGGTATTTTTTCAGTGTTGTAAGGATTAGGAATTTGAGAAAGTTGCTTCCATGCAAGAGCAACTGATGGATTGTTTTTGCAGAAGAAGGGCTTTATTTATCTTTCACATAATATCTTTGATGAAGTGTGAAGTAATATAGGGAGCTTTGTACACTAAAGCCATAGACCATAACTGTGCCTCATTACTCCTAGAATCGGCAATGTAGGATGAATAATTACTTAGACTATGAATATTGTCATGTACTACTCGGTACATGCTGGATCAAAAGAAAGTATAAAGGATGACTTCAGATAACATTGATACAATACAATTTTTATGTTGTACATTTTTTTTTTGGCAAGAACATATGTATGTAAGCTTTGAATACTCTGTAGAATATATAATTTGAAATTTTCTCATTATGTAAAAATAACATTCCAGAGAAGATATGGAATGATCTCAGACATAAATTGACTTTGAAAAATGTTCCAAAGTGAAAATGTTAAGTTTAGACACAGTGCTCTGCTTATGGGAATGGAAGATAACCATAACAGTAACATTGCTGATAACTATTTAAGTAAATGCCCAAAGTTTTATATTTATACATAAAAACTGTGTAAATAATTGAAATTCTTAAAAAATTCATAAACTGGATTTTAGTCATTAAGTTTATAACTATATTTCTTTTCTTTTCTCCCCCCCCCCAGACATTTTTGCCTTAGGGCACATGCATCTGTCAGAGAGAGATAGTGAGAGGGAGCATGAGAAATCACGCCCCCGGGGGTTGGTCACTGCAATCTCATCTCCTCCATTCTCCTCCTGGGATCTAGGACAAACATGCACACACGTCTGGTGTGAGTTTCAAGCCATCAGGTCCAGGACTTGAACAGCGGTCAGCCATGTGGGAGTTTAGTGATGTAACCATTATGTCATCATGTTGATCTCTATACTCTTAGATTTCAGAAAAATGTTAGATAAAAATATATAATCATATATTTGATATGATATATCAAATATATGATTATATATTTTTAGTCATTTCAGAACACATAACTATTGAAGAAAATTTAGAAGATACAAATGAAATTAGAAATAAACCTCATAGTTTATGTACTAAAGCTAATAACTTATAATATTCACATATTGAGAGAATAAACTCTTTATGAGGATACCAGTTTTTTTGTTTGTTTTGTTTTGTTTTGTTTCATTTTCAAACTCGTTAACATCTGTGGTGAATTAAGGTATTATGAGACCATAGGAAATATTTGGATATTTCTGCTCAGTCAAGTCATTTTTTTCCTAAGCAAATTTTACTGATACTTGGGACTTGGACTAAGAAAGAACCAAAGTTATACTATTGGATCCTCTGGAACGTCATGATGCATTTTTGCATACAAAAATATGTAATGATTTTCTCTGGACAACCTAATATGACTAAATACTTATTCAGTGACAATACTACAGAAATTTACCACTCTCGGGACCAGCAGTTAGCATAATGGCTATGTTGCTGAACTCCCATGTAGCCAACCACAGTTCGAGTCCCAGACCCGATAGCTTAAACTCACGCCGGGCACGAGTGCGTGCGTGCCCAAGATCCTTAGAGGAGAATGGAGGAGAAGGGATTGCGGCGTGGCCATCTCCCCTGGGGGGTGATTTCTCGCTTTCTGTCTCTCTGTCTGTCTGGCAAGCAAATGTACCCTGTAGCAAAAACCTCTCAAACAAACAAACAAACAACAAAAAAAGAAATTCACCACTCTGAAGGTACAAGTCTGTATTTCAAGTAGCGATTAAACCCAAAGCCATCTTAATAATACTCTAGATTGTAAAGCTAAAGGCATTAGCCTCATCTTTCCAATGTTAATGCTAGGCTCTATAGCAAACTAAATTTATTTACACTTCTCTTTCTCAGAAAGGGAGAAGGGGCAGTTATCGCACTCCTATTTAACTACTCATATTAATATTTCCAGAGTTGTTTGTCTAGCATAAATTCTGGTAAGTACGGTGACACCTCATCTTGCTCTCATCAATTTACTTAAAGGGGAAACTGGGGTATGGGGAGGTAGAAAGATTTACTACAAGTAACATTGCATTCTGCTCTAGAAATGAAATAATGTGTTCTGCTCTAGAAACCTCTTAGGTTTTTTGTTTTGTTTTAAATTTGGCCTTGATAGGATTTTGTCAAATGAACTATTTATAAAATCCAATTAATTATAAGGAGAGTATGAATGTATATGATAATAAACTAAAGAAACATCCTTATTTTATATTGTATATATTACATTTATTCACTATATATATATATATATATTCTATATATATTCTATTTATTTACTATACATCTTAATAGTGTACAATATGGTTTTTCCCAACACAAATACAGTGCATATAAGGAAAAAACATTACCATATACATTATGATCACCAGATAACTTATTTTTAATTTTTTAAATTTATTATCAGCTTAATCTTGTTTATATTACATTGAATTGCATAACTTTACAGTGTATTACATTGCTTTTTCAAAAGGGATTGCCATGCATGTCAGTCAGTACAGAGACATTAAACTCCCCACTTCATCATTCAATATCTCTTCATTGTTTTTTCTGACCATTATTATTATTATTATTACAATTATTTTTTTTAAGTAGTCAATCACTATTTCTCATTTTTCTTGTAAAAAGACTTTACCCATCATGAAATACTTCTCAGACCAAACCAGTTGAGAATACTATACACGTCATCATTAACAGGTAATAAGCCATATCTGTGTCCCACTAATGTCATGCAGCAAATAGCTTTTTGTGTCAGTTAAACAATTTTTTTCCTCCCTTCCCCTGTTACTCAAGCCTTTCTCTTATTGAAGCAAGAGACTAGGTATGTGAGGAAAATCACAGTGGGTTTCCAGATCACACCATGCACTTAGAAACTAAATATCACTGAATAATATCAGTTAAAGACATATGAAGCAGAAAAATCGCTCAGGTGAGAATGTCTTTAATAGTTAGCCTACAATGGCTCCAGTTATATTGACATAATGATGGTTTTTATGACATTAAGTTGTGAGGATAGTTGGCTACATAGCATTGAATAACTGAAAAAGATGCTCTTTTTTTTTTCCTTTTTTTTCCCTAAGTTTTTGAGTAGTTGTTAAGTAGATTACACAAACCATGTATTAGTAATATATTGCCATATGACATACACCCCTTAAACTTAATGCCTAAAAAAATGAGTTATCTGTGGGGCCAGCAGGTGGTGTACTGGTTAAGGCACTGGACTCCCACATGGCTGATCACAGTTGGAGTCCTGGACCCAGAGGCTTGAAAATCATGCCGAGTGTGTGTATGTGTGTGTGTGTGTGTGTGTGTGTGTGTGTGTGTGCATTGCCAGAATCCATAAAGGAAAGTGGAGAAGGGACTGTGACGTAGTCATCCCCTCTGGAAGTGGTGAGTTCTTACTTTTCCTTTTACTATCTCTCTCTAGTGAGCACACCTAACCCTATGGCAAAAAACTTAAAAAGGAAAAAAAAAGTTTCTCTTAGTGTCTGTAGATCAGAATTCCAGGTAAGGATTAAGTAAGTCTTAGGACTGGGTCTCCTAAAAACTGAAACTAAGGTATTGGCTGGGATTGAAATCAGTTTAAAACCAAGCTGATGGAAGATCCCCTCCAAATTTCCTTAATTGGTTATGCACAGGACTCAGTTCCTTGTTAATTATTAAACTGAGAGTCTCAGTTACTCCGGAACTCATAGTACAATGTTGCCCTCAATGTTTTGCCAACTAGGGCATTTGACAAGCCTGGCGACTCAGGTGGCATCAACAGATTGACCACAAGAACGAGCCAGAAACAGTTCAAGAGAGAACACTAGAGAAGTAGGAGTTTCAGTTTTCTGCAACCTAATTTCAGAGCGGTATCCCATGACTTACTATAGTCTAGGCATCAGAAGCAAGCTACTGAGTCTAGCTCACACTCACGGGTATGAGATTCCAAAGGGAGTAAATAACATGAGGCAGGGATCTTTGGGGGCAATCTTAGACATTCGATTACAAGCCTGGGCTGTTTTACAAAATAATACAAAAGGCTTGTCCCTTCTTGGTTCACAGAGTTATTTATCAATATTCAATGCTTAATCTGGTTTTTCAGATTAAGCATTCAACTTAAAATCAGTAATCACTTTGGCTTGTATTTTATCTTTTTAGTAGTTTTTATTATTTGGATTTTTCAAAAAAGTCTATGACGTTTTAATAGAGTTCCTTAACTGAATGTACAGAGAAGGGAAAATTGCACAGTATTCTGACATATATTGCTAGACAGTGGATGCATTTAAATTAAATGACTTTTTTTAACTTCAATGGAAATGACTAAAAACTTTCTTTGAGTCATTTTTAAACTTTTTAAAAAGTTTGTTCATTTCTTTCCTGAGAGGAGAGAAAGAAAGAGAATAAAAAGGTCAAGCACCCTAACCTGGGTCTGATTCTGCAGTTCCCACTACTATCTTCACACTTTCAGCCAGCCAGAATCACAGGTGCATGCCTGGTGTGTACAGATCAGCCTGGGAAGTGAACCTTCATATCAGATGGCTTCTAGCACTGTGTAGCTTTGTGTTACCACTGTACCACCATGGCCGGGCCTGGATGCATTAACTTTGGTGCATATGTATGCTTACTCTCTACGCTTCCCCTCCTCATGATTATATCCTGTCTGTGTCGGTATGATTAAACTACCTGCTCTAAAGCCCAGATGCCTGTGATCCAATCTGACAAGGCCTAAAATTGGCTTTCTGAATTTGATGACTTGTTTTTGTTACGTCTATTTCCTCCTCACCCATTTGATAATAAAATAAAATCTTGTTATATTTTTAATACAACTATCTCCATTATTTTCATCACTGTTTCTGTGTTTTAAGAAATGCACTTTTAATTTAAGTTATGTGAGGCAGTCTTCTAGCACATCTCTCTGATTCCTTTCGTGAATTTTACTCTCACCTTGGGCAGCAAATATGAATTGACCTATGTGTCAGATAATGTCATTCTTTTTTGCACAAAAATTTATATTTTATATCTTTACAAAATAATACAAAGGTGCAATAGCACCTGTATCATTCAGAAAAACATTGACATAATTTAACGTGGATTATTGCACCTTAGAAATTCTGGCCCTTTGCTCTTCCCATAACATGTTTTCCTTCCTTCATACAATGTCCATTCATACTGTCTTTCTTACTCTTCTTTTCACACCCTAAGTGGTTTCGAGCAATTGCACTTGTTACTTCCTCTTTCTAGAACAGTCTAAAGCTTTGTGTAGTCCTGTCATTTCCTTCTTAAATATTCTGTTCAAATACAAACTTAGAGATAATGGAGATAGCTTCCATGTCTAGATGTCCAATCCTACTGTATGCTTCGATATTTTTATTTGTTTGCGTTATTTTATTCATGTTAAAAAAAGTCTTTTATGACTTGTCATTATTGTGTATCTTGTTTGGTTGTTGTTTCTAATTTTCACCTAAATATAAATTCTATCAGGTAAGAAATAGTTATCTATTATTTTATCGCCAATAGTATGAACATTATATAAGTAAATGAATTAATAATTTGAATAAAAACAATAAAAATGCACAAAATAAAAGATAACCAACTTAAAGTCAGTAGGTGTCTTGGTGGTTAAGGGCAATGAACTCCCACATGGCCTACTATGGTTCGAGTCCTGGACTTGGCCACTAGTTTTCTCACTTTCTCTCTCTCTTTCTCTCTCTGTCAAATTAAAATTAATTAATTAATTAAAAAGTAAAAAAAAAAAGAGATAGCCAACTTGATAAATAGCATTTTTTTTTCTGACTGAAAGACAAGAAGTGATTTTATTATATAATATTGAAAATTATTGTGAAGGAATTGTCAAAAGCTAATTACATAATAATAGTCCTACCCTTTTGTCATTTTTTGGTTAATATTTATCATCTACGACAGAAATCAGTAGAATTCGACTGGAATGTATTATATATTTGCAGAATAAGACCCAGTTTAGAGTGCTTGATTTTGTTTTCTTTTTCTCTCTTCTCTCACAAAAGAAATGAATAAACTTTTTAAAAAGTTAATGCATTCAGAAAACTTTCTTCTAATCATTTCCATTTAAGTTAAAAAACGTCATTTAATCTAAATGTAACCAGGGTCTATCAATATATGTCTGAATACTGTGCAATTTCCTGTTCTCTGTACATTTATTCAAGGAACTCTTAATGTATATTATCTCTATTATGTTAGAGAACAAATCCTAAAGCAATTCATATGTTAGAGCATTTTAAAAAATACCTATAATACTCATATGAAGATAAATTAATATGTTACATAGGTGATAGCACTTTTTGCAATCTATTGAAACACACATAGTCAATATGACATTTAAATGTTGAACAGTCTAGATGAATGTTTTATTTCTACGACTCTATTTGTTTTTTAATGACATTAATATTTATTAGTCAATCTAGCCTGCATTTTGTATTTCTCAAGTGATATGAAAAGTCTTTAATTTTCCTAAGAAGTTTAGAAAGAGATAATTAAGAATACAAGAGTCAAGTACCTTGCTTCCAAAAATAGTAAAGGAAGACTATAATTTGACAAGTAAAGAAGTCTGGTTAAAGGATATCCCACAGATTTGATTAAAACTTTCAAGATTAAATCTGTTCTTGTGTCCTCATGAAATTGGCATTGAAGAAAGAGCTGTCTTTCCTAAGCTATGATTTTACAAAGAGTTATGTAATTTTATATGCTATTCAGATATTGTCATTCAATAATACACCTTTGAATTAAAAAGAAAGAAAAAAACCTTCACTGTGGAGCATGTGGAAAAATATTATCTGTACAATAAAATTAATAGCCTGTCCCAAGATCAGGGATCAGGATGCATGCTGATATTTCAATCCCAAATACTCTACATCAAAGATGGACTGCTCAATATATCTTTCACGTATGAAGTTTATGAGGTTCCTTAATAACTTATCTGGTAGTATAAGACCTTATAGTGTGAAATATCTGGCAATGCTTCATTTCTGATATATGACCATGGCCCTACAACACAGTGTGGCTATAGAATGAGGTATGGTAGCTTTGCTCACGTTTTCACTAGCACTTGTTCAAGGGAAAATAATGACTTCTTTTGTATTTCTGACCTTTTATTCTGGTTAGTATTTGCCTCTTCAGCCAATAAAGTGGCATATACTTTGGAACAAACTGTAGTAACTAGTATGACAATCTCTTTTTAATCTCGAATTGTACAACCTTTAATGTTCAGCAAGTCAAATTAATGAAATTTATCTAAATAATTTAACTCATTTAGGTACATTATAATCCATCTTTCAAAGCAATCAACTCAATCAATTTTTATAATTATGCAACTATAATAATAAATTACTGAAAACTTAGAGTTGGTGTATCTAACCAAAACTTCATATAACAATATTTCCTACATTTTATAAATTTGCTATCCACTTGTTAAAAAGTACAATAACATTGACCTTCTAATAATAGAGAAAACAATTGTTTTAACTTGGGCTAGTGACTAATTTTCACTGCTTATTTGTTGTCTTTGGAATTTCAGAACTGGACATGTTCTTAAATATATGTTCCAGATCAGATTCCCTTCCATTATTTTTACTTTGCCCTTATCCCTAATCCAGATAATCTATCCATTAGATGGTCTTTCTTCAGCTCATGCTATATTCCCTGCTGCCCTGTGACTTATGTGAGTATTTTCCTTTTTATGAATACCAGTCCTGGCATAAATAATAATAGGTGACAGTTTAAAAATTATAACTAGAATTCTGATAAATTAATTTGAAAAGGTGATATGAAATTAAAAGCTTGTAAAGAAACTTGGGCAAACAAAAATAAACTTAAAAATGAATGTTATGAAAAGAGCTGATAAAATTGCAGAGTGTTATGGAAATAGATGTCTTTTGTTTACAGGAAAAATTAGCTTGAAATGTAACACATTATGTTGTCCTTATATTCATGTACTATAAACTTCTGTTTTAATTATTCAATGAAAGTTACACAACAAATAAGTAGTAAATGTAAATTTGACAAATGCCATTAAAACCTATAATAAAGACAAGGAAAATGAGAGTACTATAATTCAGGAAAAAGCTGTCAAAAGCTTTACTACTTCAAAATTGTATGATGCAAAATGTATGAAAAGATAAGATTTGGGGTAAAAATTCGAATTATTGCCATATTAGTTCTCTGTATATTCCTGAGGTTTAAGGATTATGCAAGGAAAGGTTAGGTAAAATGGTTCCACTTTGAAGATTTGCCAAAGGGACTATTCCAACTAGCGCCATTGTAAAGTGAAGTACCACTTACAGATTTCAGAAATTTAAAAGAAGGTGACAAGAGCACTAGAAACTATGTGTCATTAACCGTAGCAAACAGAAATGAGAATGGCAAGATTCAGTGGTAAGTGAAGTATATAGAAAATTAAACTTTGGAAAATTAAATGGCAAAACAGATTCTCGTATGTTTGATACTCTATTAGATAAGAAGTGCTGGCTCTTTTCTTACACGTATGTGTTCATTCTACATCAATTTTTCACATTATAAGAGAAGAGCTTTTAGCATTCTAATAGAAATTATTCCGGTCCCCAGCCTTAAAAGATTATGTGAAGTCGTCCTTCACAGAATTATTTGCTCACCCTGAATGCAGTTTTTTTACAAGTATCTTTTGCTAAAAGCATTTCAGTAATAAACTCAGTTATGCATTTACATATTTAGCTTAAAACATTTGTGTTTTACCTCTTCTTGAATGTTTATCCACACATTTAATTCTAGACTGATATTTATTTTCCTTTAGCATTTTTTGAGTATTATTGCATTGCTTTAGCTTATTGCTAACGAGAAGTCCATTTAGAACTAATTCTTATTGCTTTCTATGTATTATGTCTCTGTTATCTCACTGTTTTATTATCAACATTTGTGATTAAGTTTTTTTCTCTGTAGATAATCATGGTGTTTGAAGTATCCAGGGATTATTGCCAATAATCTTTGATGTTTGCCTGTGATCAAGCATACTATTTTGACTGGAGTTTTCCCCTAAGGTGATCATCATGTTAAATGCTACAAATTTCCGTGACTCCAGATTCTCATTGTTTCCCCCGAAACCAGCAAAACTGATTTTTTTTTTTTTTATTTTTGCTATAGGATGTGTGTGCTCACCAAAAAAAAAAAAAAAAAAAAAAAAAGAGAGAGAGAGAAAGAGAGAGAAAGGAAATGTGAGAAATCACCCCATAAAGGGGAGGGGGATGGCCATGTTGTAGCCCCTTCTCTTTCATTCTCCTCTTGGGATTTGGAAACACACACGCACACACACACACACACACACACACACAGACATTGGCCTGGTGTGATTTTCAAGTCATTGGGTCCAAGACTCAAACTGCACAGTCAGCCACGTGGGATCCAGTTCCTTAACCTCCATGCCACATACTGGCTCCTAAAAATGTTAATACATATATCCCCACCACAAACTTTGGCTTCTATAATATAGCAATTACAGTTTCTTATACCTGTTAGAGCTCATTTTAATGATGCATATTTTAATGTGTAAGAGAACATCTTATGAGTACTGCAATTGACATTGTTAAGGAATTCTTGAACTTGTAACACATGGAAAACACTCAAAATTCTTAGCCTCCTGAGATTGAGCAAATATTTTTGCATGATGACCTTCTATCTTTATTTAATCTACCATCGGAAATTCAACTTGACCCAGTATTGTCCTGTTCCTTCCCTCTTCTAACAAGGAAAAAAATCCATTCTCATACATCCTTTCCAGATTTTTTCATCTTTTTCCAAGGTAAGTGTCATAAGTTAAGTCTTTCTTGAATATTCTAGAAAGATGCTTACCTCCAAAGACACAGAAGAAAAGATTGCTCTTGTTGACAAATAACTCAGTTTTTTGAGGGTTAAAGTTACTTCATATTAGTAGAATCTTTCTGAATACACTCCATTTGATTTTTAGTTTCCACTTAGTCCAGAAAAATACTTTCTTATTTTTAGGAAGCAACTTGGAATGCTTAGAATTTTTTTTTTCTTTTTTTTTGGAGAGGTTTTTGCTATAGGGTACGTGCGCTCACCAGACAGACAGAGAGAGACATAGAGACAGAAAGCGAGAAATCACCCCCCAGAGGGGATGGTCACGCCGCAATCCCTTCTCCTCCATTCTCCTCTCGGGATCTTGGGCACGCAAGCACACGTGCCCGATGTGAGTTTTAAGCCACTGGGTCTGGGACGCGAACCCCAGTCAACTACATGGGAGTCCAGCGACACAGCCATTATGCTAACTGCCGGTTCCCGATGCTTAGAATTCTTATTCTTCAAACAGTATGATCAAACTTTGGAAATGAATTTCAGATCATTGGTCTTGTGGTTCCAATACATAAGAGATATTACCCAAATGGCAAGGAAATTGTCTAGTCTGTGATTTGGGAATTTCATGGACTGAGTCTGTCCTTTCTTTTCCTTACTCTCTCTAGTACAATAAGACTGCAACCTCCAAACTGTACTTATATTCATCATTTTCTCTATAGTATTCCGATATAAAAACCAATTTCTTGAGACCAGCAGTTAGCGTAATGGCTATGTCGCTGTATTCCCACGTAGTCGACCGCAGTTTGCGTCCTGGACCCGGTGGCTTAAAACTCACGCCGGGCGTGTGTGCATGCGTGTCCAAGATCCGGAGAGGAGAATGGAGGAGAAGGGATTGCGGCGTGACCATCCCCCCTGGGGGGTGATTTCTTGCTTTCTGTCTCTATGTCTCTCTCTCTCTCTCTCTGTCTGGTGAACGCATGCGCCCTATAGTGGAAAAAAATAAAAAACAAAAAACAAACAAACAAAAAAACGAAAACAAAAAAACCTCTCCAAAAAAAGAAAAAAAAAATTCCAATTTCTTTCCTTAAGTGTTATCTGGAAATATAGGTTAAATCATTTTTTAAATGAATCCACGTGTCATGAGCTACCATCTCATTGTCTATTAGCAACATTTTTTATGCTTTTGACTGTAACCCAATTAAATAAATACTGTTAGATTTTTATCTTGAAGTTAAATTTGTAGGCCCCTCTTTTTTAGCCAACTACTGTATCAGTTAGTAATTCGTTAAAATAACAAATACCAGTACAAATGTTCTATAAATGAAACAAAACTGTATAATAATAAATGATATGTGACAGAAATGTCTAGAGTACAGATCTTGATAGCACATAGAGTCACCATTAAATTCATTCATGTTTTCACCACCAATCATTTTAGGTCCCTCTTTGACCCTAAACAACTTTCTTTTTGTTGAAAAATTGCATCCCCATTTA
>NW_006207163.1:852515-881108 GCF_000334495.1 Tupaia belangeri chinensis
TCTTTCCCTCTCTCTCCTTTTCCCCATTTCTCTCTATCCCTCTGTTCCTTTATCTTTCCCCCTCATCACTCTATCAATATATATTTAAGCATTTTAAGTATTTATAACTATATACATTTTCTGTATCTTATTTTCAGAGCTATAGTTCTCAGATCCCTTTCTTGTACCTTGACTCTGCTGAGTGAGCTTTTCTTTTTCATGAAAGGTTTTCAGCTGAATCATTTTTCAAGCTCAAGTAAGTAACACCACTGCAGATGCTGTGGCGGTCATGGCATCATCACAAGAAATTATTAACATGGCATTGTGTGCATGTTAGCGAGCCATTGATATGGAAAATTATTTATCTTCTGTTTTGATTAGAAAGGCAGATTATAAGGAGTCTGCATTCATGTAGAATAAACAACACATTTCATTTATAGTTTTACCTCAAACCTTGTTAATTTCCTACACTGTTTTATATTGTAGTCCAAGGGGACGATATCTGTAATACTTGGAGATACCATAGAACCTCACGTTGATCCATTAAATGCTGCTAATCAGACAGAACATGGTGTTAGTAAGAAATGGCTGGTATACCAGGGACATGGTTAAACATATGCACCTCAGAGAGTACATGATAAACTCTGTGAAGATTCAGAAACACACCTAAGTGAAGTGTTTTATTGTTTCTATTGTTAGGACAGTTCAGGATATTTGTTCCAAAGAATAGCAAATTTGATCTCCTACTGCAAAAAAAAGAAGGACCCTGTTCATAAGATTTTTTTTTTTTGAGAGATTTTTTACTATAAGGCATGTGTGCTCACTGGAGAGACACAGAGAGAGAAATCACCCTCCAGGGAGGATGGCCATGTCACAGTCCCTTCTCTCCTTTCTCCTCTTGGGATTTTGGGCATGCACGCGTATTCACCTGGGTATGGAATTCAAACCGCGGTTGACTACTTGAAAGTCCAGTGACATAACCATTATGCCATCTGCTAGTCTTAATTTTTTTTTCTTTTTTAGTTCTATTAACAGCATGCTGTACATCTAAGAACACACCAAGATGATTCATATACTTGGGGAAATAAAAGCTGCCACAGTTGAACAGGGTCTGGAGCGGACAAGTCCTCTGCAACAGGTCCAGGCTACCATAAAAGTAGTCCTGCAACATGAAACCCTAATGTGGCAGATCCTACTGTATCGGAGGTGACCAGGCTGGAAAGATGCAGTGTAGAGTTTATGGCCAATCCTGAATCAGAATGATGGTCCTTGGATATTTGGAGTATGGCCATGTCACTTGTGGTAGAGAATTTCACGCCCTTTTAGAAATAGCTCCTGGTACAATACTGGACCCTAGAAAATAAAATGTTTGACTACTAGGCGCCAAGAAAACATGTCTGTGGAATTTTTCACCATGAGCTGGTTTCCATCAGAGTTTTCAAATCAGAAAGTCAGATAGCTCCAACAGTAGTCCATTATAAGATAGAAATGGTAGATCTATAATTCAATGTAAGAAAGGTCAGCAGACATCAATAAACTATAAGAGCAGGTAATCAAGAAGTTTATGTCACTTACGGAGGCTGCAAAAATATTCCTCCCTCAGATCAAACCTGTGGCACTCTAGGGTCCTTGTGAGCAGGTAAAGAAGAAGGAAAATTCCAGAATTTGATTTGTGAATGGGTCAGTTCAGTATTAAAACTAAGGTTAATACATTACATTCACATCCAAGTTTGACAGTAAAAGTAAATGGCATGGAAAACTCTTCCCAATGGGTGGAGCTGATTGCCTACTTTATGTTAAAGAAAATGTGACTTGAAGTTTGAATATATATATTCATTAACAGCGAAAAATGGCTAGGGTTTTTGGTTAGAAGCTTGTAAGAGGAGAATTTGAATCATGGGGACAAGGAGATCTGGGATAGTGTTGTGAAGACAGGTATATATATTGTAGAGAGTGTGACATGGTGAGTTTTCTATTACATGTTAACACCTACTGCAAAGATTCAATTGTAGAAGTGGTGCAGAACAACAAAGAAGACAAAAGTACCTCATCATTTGATGGTAGCACATGAGTGGAGTAGCCACAATTGTAGTGAAAGAGGCTGCATTGGACAGAGTTACTCTGCTCATGTCCATCAATTTAAATCTTACTTAGGAAAGCAGATTTTTTTTTTTTAATTTGTAAAGAATGCTTTATTTAATTTTATTATTAATACTTTTTAATTTGCTATAGTGCGCATGCACTCATCAGACATAAATAGAGAGACAGAGAGATAGAGAAAGAGAGAGAGAGAGAATGAATGTGAAAAGGTAAGCCACCAGGTAAACCACCAGGTCTGGGACTCAAAGTTCCATCTACCATGTGGGAGTTCAGCTCCTTAACTACCATGCCATGCCACCTGCTGGTTCCAGATTTATCTTTTGTCACTTCTGTATGTCCAAACTGTCATCAATAGGTACCAATACTGTACCTCTTATGTGACAATGAGGACAGAAAATCCCACTTGTTAGCAAGTTGACTACATTAAGCCCCTTCTATATTCAGAGGCAGTGGTATCATTATTAAAAGACATACCTATTCTGTATGTGGACTTACATTTCCTGCCTGCAGAGCCACAGAGAACACCATTATCCAGAGACTTATGGAATATTCAGTCCACAGGAGAGGATGAGCCTGGAACAATGCACAGTGTAGCAACTGACCAGAGGGACCACTACTTTATAGCAAAGGGGGAAGGGTGTGGGGCCCATGGCCATAAAATTCACTCATCATATTACCTACTGCAATTATGTAAAAGCATCCTGCATCATAGATTACTAGAAAATCCTTAAGAAAGCAAAATTGAGCATGAGTTTAGAACCCAGACTATGAATGTGTGGATTGGCATCTTTTCAGATTCTGTGTATGCATTTAATGAGAGATGTCTTTCTCATAGGAAGAAAGAATAGATCTAATGAATAGGAGGAATTATGGCTCTCATACTACCATTTCCGATGAACTATTGGAGGAAATTTGCAACCTATCCTCACAACTCTAGTTATGCAGGCTTGGAATTCCTAGTCCTTAGAAGAGGCACATTATTGCCAGAAGATAAAGCCTACAGAATTAAAATAGGGCTACTGCCAAGGCAATTTGGTCTCCTGTGCACAGAGACCAACAGACTAAGAGTGGAATCACCAGCTTGGCAAGAGTAATTTGTTGAGCAGCAGAGAAGGTATGCAGGAATATGTATGGAACCTAGGCGATCTACTAGGGTGCCTTTTGGTGTAATTCCTTGATCAAATGTAACTGTGAATGACATGTGCAGCAACCCTATATTGAGAAGATTTCTGTCCTCTCAGAAATAAGGAATTGGGTCATATCACTAGATATCAAGATGATAGCAAGGGATCAGAGGAATTTAAGAAGAATCGTCAGTGGAAGGACAGGATGAGCATTAGTTGTGAACTGAAAACCACCTGTAGCAATGAGATGTCGTTTTTGCCACTCGTCTCCTTCTTGTACTTTCTCCATAGGAAGTGAGGTTCCTAGCAATCTGAAGTAGCTCCCTAAACTTGCACGAAGAAGCAAATTTGTATGAGACAAGTGGACTTAGGCAGTAATGTAGTGTATCTCTCAAAGCTAAAGAGAGCTGCCATACAGCTCTACTCCCCATAGATAGACTTTTTATTTTTTCTTTTTTTAATTTATATTCAATCACTGTACATCTTTACAGCATACGAAATGGATTATCACAGTGTGAAAACAGTGCATATTAGTCAAGTCATGGATATTACCACATATATTATCACCAACAGAAAATTTCTTTTTCTGTTTTTTGTTTTTTGTTTTTTGGTTTTTGGTTTTTTTTTGAGAGGTTTTCGCTACAGGATGTGTGCGCTTGCCAGACAAACAGAGAGAGACATAGAGACAGAAAGCAAGAAATCACTCCCTAGGGGGGATGGTCACACCGCAATCCCTTCTCCATTCTCCTCTCAGGATCTCAGGCACGCACGCACACGCGCCCGGTGTGAGTTTTAAGCCACCGAGTCCGGGACGCGAACTGTGGTCGACTACGTGGGAGTCCAGCGACATAGCCATTACGCTAACTGCTGGTTCCCTCATTTTTGTTTATGTTAAATGTTTTTCCCTGAGTCTCTTCCTTTCTCTCCAAGTTACCTCAACTCTCCTATCCTGTTCCTAGTATCTTTAGTTGTCCTCCCTGCTACTATACCTTCCTATCTTAGTTTGTGCTGTATAGTGCAGACATTCGGTGTATGTTAAGTAGGGACACAGAGTGCCTGCCTTTCATAGTCTGGTTTATATTTGGTGTCCTCTGGTTTTCCTGGATATGGATTTCTATTTCTTACTGCAGACTTGTGAAGATTTCTGCCTTTATTTCTTTAAAAATATGTTGGTCTCTGCCTTTCTCTCTACTCCTTGAACTCTGGTAATGTGCATATTACTCCACTTCATGACACGCTATAAAATCCTTGTTCTTTTTTGCTCCTTAGATTGGATGATTTCCAGTGACCTATTTTGAGTTCACAGATCCTTTCTTTTGCTTATCTAGGCTACTGTTTAATCCTTCTGTTGAATTTCAGTTGTTATAATATTCTACTTTATGATTTCTGTTTTATATTTGGACATTTGTTTTATACTTTATATCTCTTTGTTGAAATTCTCATTTGTCCTTCAATTGCTCTCATGACTTTAGTAAACATCTTTATAACCATTATTTTGAATTCTCTGTTGGATAAAACACATATCTCTTTTTCACTACGTTAAGTTTCTAGAAATTTATCGTTTTTTTTTTTTGTTTTGTTTTTTTATTTGAAATGTATTTTCCTGTTTCCTCATTTTCCATGATTCTCTGTGTTGGTTTCTGTACATGATGTGAAATATATTGTCTCTCCAGTTTTGTCAGACTGTATCATGTGAGCTAGCAGTAGACTCATAGAATATTCACCTCGTTATGTTCTGTGGCCCAAGGAGACTAGAGTCTGCATGTGTGTCTTGTTGGTTCTCTTGTCTAGAAAATCCTGATTAATGAAATTAAGTTTTGTATTATCCTACCATATTTGGCAATCATGTTTGCTTTCAATGTGACACACAAAAAGATATTTTATATATTGCGAGTTAGATATACTATTACTGGTCAGGCCCTATGTTTAAATAAACTAGATTTCACAAGGTTAAATGAAGTCCAAATCCTTGACCCTTTGAAAGTGCTTTCTCCCCTTTCTCTTACTCTGTCTCTCTCTGGCAAGAACACATACACTCTGGCAATTAAAAAACAAAATTACTAGTTCCATCTCCAGCCACCTGCCAGCAAGTGACTTTGAGGCAAGGCCACCACTGGCCCTAGTCCTAGCTTGAGCTCTCCCAACCCCAGAGGGCTCCCCTCTCAGAAAGATAGGCAGGTTTTTTGTTGTTGTTGTTGTTCTTTCTTTTCTTAATTTCCTACTCCTCCTTGCCCCACAGACTGTCCTCCACTCTCCAGCAGAGCCCCAGTTCCATCTCCAGCCCCCTGCAAAATCGCTCTCACAATGCTAGTGTGCGACATGTGACTTTTTCTTTAGTCTCTGTCTTCTCTCTTTTCTTCCCTCTTATATTGTCCTTTCCACCTCATCCTCCACCTTCCTGGAGGGACTAGACAAGTCTAGAATCACTGTTCTGGAATACTCTAGTATTGTAAGTCTCCCTGGGATCCTCCCCTTTTACTGAACCACCTACAAAAAAGGAGATACTGCTCTTCAGACACCTGATTAGAATACTCCTCTTGAGACCACATTGCTAAACACAACAGAAGAAAGACTTCAGTACACATCAGTACACAGCAAAAGAGAAACACATTTGCTTCTAATTGAAGAAATATTTTCCTAAAAGGTATTCAAGTGAATACATCTCCCAATGTCTAGAAATAGAAGAGCTTCTGGTCTTAATAAAGCAGGAAATACGTCTCCATCAAAAGAACACAGGAACTCCCCTCCATCTCACAAAAAAACAGAGGAAGTTTTTTTTTGTTTGTTTGTTTTTTTTGAGAAGTTTTCTCTATTAGGGCGCATGCGCTCGCCAGACAGACAGAGAGAGACATAGAGAGAGAAAGCGAGAAATCACCCCCCAGAGGGTATGGTCACGCCGCAATCCCTTCTCTATTCTCCTCTCGGGATCTTGGGCACGCATATACACGTGCCAACATGAGTTTTAAGCCACCGGGTCCAGGACACGAACCGCAGTCGACTACATGGGAGTCCAGCGACATAGCCATTACACTAACTGCTGGTTCCCAAAACAGAGGAAGTTACCAAAATGTCAGAGAAAGAATTTAGAACATTCATGGTGACAAAATTATATGAGTTTTGTCATAGAAAAGACAGAAAACAGACAATAAACTACAGATTAGAAAGTCCTTCCACAATATGAAAGAAGAAATCGACATGATAAGAAAGAATCAAATGGAACTATTAGAGATGAAGTCTGTGATACAGGAAATCAAAAGCTCTCTTGCAAGTATTAAAAGTAGATTAGGGACCAGCAGTTGGCATAATGACTATGCCTCTGGACTCCCATGTAGTCAATAGCAGTTTGAGTCTCAGACCCGTAGCTTAAACTCATGCCAGGCACATGTGGGTGAATGCCCAAGATCCCAAGAGGAGAATGGAGGAAAAGGGATTGCAGCACAGCCATCCCCCCGGAAGGGTGATTTCTCACTTTCTGTCTCTCTGTCTCTCTCTTTCTGACAAGCACATGCGCCCTATAGCAAAATCCCACCCACCGAAAAAAGAAAAGAGTAGATTAGACCATGCTGAAGATCAAATCTCCGACGTAGAAGATAAAACCTCTGACCTAGGAGGAAAAAAAACACCAAAAACGATAGAGAAAAATAACAAAAAATCCCCACAAGGATAATACACAAGAAATACTAGATTCCATTAAGCATCCAAACATCTGAATAATTGGTATCCTAAAAGGTGAAGAAATTAATAAAGGCATGGAAAATCTATTCCATGAACTCTTGTAATAAAATTTCCCAAGTCTTGAGAGGCACTCAAACATCTGAACCCAAGAAATACAAAGGAACCCAAATAGAATCAAGCCCAGAAGATCCTCCCCAAGACACATCGTAGCCAGACTGGCAAAGACCACAGATAAAGACAAGATACTAAAACTGGCAAGAAATAAACAACAAGTGACTTACAAAGGTCATCCCTTCAGGCTAACACCTAAATATGTGAAGGAAATACTGTTAGATCTAAAAGGAGATATAGCCTGCAACACCATAATTGTTGGAGACCGCAACACATCACTATCCCCTCTTTATAGATCATCTAGACAAAAATATATGTAAAGAGATAAAGGATCTAGGGAACCAGTAGTTAGCATAATGGCTATGTCGCTGGACTCCCATGTAGTCAACCGCGGTTGGCATCCCGTACCTGGCGGCTTAAAACTCACGCCGGGCGTGTGTGCATGCATGCCCAAGATCCCGAGAGGAGAATGGAGGAGAAGGGATTGCGGCGTGACCATCCCCCCTGGGGGGGGTGATTTCTCGCTTTCTGTCTCTATGTCTCTCTCTGTCTGTCTGGTGAGCGCACGCGCCCTATAGCGAAAACTTCTCCCAAAAAAAAAAAAAAAAGAGAGAGAGAGATAAAGTATCTAAATGATACTATCAACCAAATGGACTTAACAGACATCTATAGAACTTTCCACTCAAAAACCATGAGATAACACTTTTTTATCACCCCCACATGGAAGCTTTTCGAAAATTGGCCACATGATAGTGCAGAAGTCAAGGCCCTACAGATTCAAGGGCATAGAAACTATACCCAGCATCTTTTTCAACCATAATGGAATTGAATTTGATCTTAATTTCTAGAGAAATACTCTAATATATGGAAACTAAGTAATCTACTCTTGAATGACTTCACAACTACTGAAGAAATAAAGACTGAAATCACAAGATTCATGGAAGTCAGTGACAATGAGAACATGAGTTTCCATAGTCTTTGAGACACTGCTAAAGCCGTCATAAGAGGAAAGTTCATATCAATTTGCGCACATAAGAGGAAAATGAAAATGAGGCAAATGGATCACCTAAATCATGACTCAGAGAACTGGAAAAGCAACAGCCAAAAAAAAAAAAAAAAAATCTCCAGGAGAAAGGAAATAACAAAGATACAAGCAGAAATAAATGAAATAGAAAATAAAGGAAGTATACAGAAAATAAATGAAAATAAAAGCTGGTTCTTTGAAAAGATAAACAAAATAGATACTCCACTAGGAATCTTAAGAAGAGAGAAAGGAATCAAGTGAATCAAATCTGCAATGAAGCAGACAATGTAACAAAAGGCATAGTAGAAAAAAAAATTATTAGAGAATACTATGAACAACTATATACCAAGAAACAAGACAATCTGGATGAGATGGACAAATTTCTGGACACATATAATCTACCAAGTTGAGCCAGGAGGATATAGAAAGTCTGAATAGGCTCATAACAAGCCTGGAGATTGAATAAGTAATAAATAACCTCCAAAGAAAAGCCTTGGTCCTAATGGCTATACCTCTGAATTTTATAAAACTTTCAAAGAAGAGTTAACCCCCATTCTGCTCAAGTTATTTCTAAAGATCCAAAAGGGTGAATCTCTCCCTAATTCATTTTATGAAGCCTCTACCACATTAATCTTTAAAACACAAGACAGGACAAGGAAGTAAAACTATAGACCAATATCTCTGATGAATATAGATACAAAGATTCTCAACACAATACTAGCAAATCATATCCAACAACTTATAAAAAATATTATACATCACAGTGAGGTAAGCTTTATTCCAGGAATATAAAGTTGGTTCAATATACTCAAAACCATAAATGTAATACACCATATTAATAGAAAGAAAGATAAAAACCATATGATCATATCAATTGATGCAGAAAAAGCATTTGATAAGATACAACATCCCATCATGATCAAGACTCTCAGCAATATTGGCATAGAAGGGTCATTTCTCAACACAATGAAAGCTATCTATGAAAAACCCATTGTGAACATCATCCTAAATGAAAAAAAGTTGAAAGCTTTTCCACTAAAAACTGGTACAAGACAAAGATGCCCACTTTCTCCATTTCTTTTCAATATAGTACTGGAAGTCTTCACCAATGCAATAGGAAAAGAGAATAAAATAAAAGGTATTCAAATAGGAAAAGAAGAGGTGAAGCTCTCTATTTGCAGATGACATGATCGTATACATAGAAAACCCAAAGGTATTCATAAAAAAAATCCTGGAAGTAATACATGAATACAGTAAAGTTGCAGGATACAAAATCAACATACAGAAATCTATAGCATTTCTATACATGAACAGCAGGCAGACTGAGGTAGAACTGAAAAAGTTAATTCCATTTATGATAGCCACTAAAAGTATAAGATACCTAGGAATAAATATAACCAAAGAAGTTAAAGAACTCCACAAGGAAAACTACAAGAAGCTAAAAAAAGAAATTGAAAATTACACAAAATGTAGAACATCCCATGTTCCTGGACTGGAACAATTAATATAATCAAAATGGCAATTCTGCCCTAAAAGCAAAATGAGAAAAAAAATTCTTGAGATTATTTTTAAATTTTTTTCCTGCTATAGGGCTCATGCACTTGCTAGAAAGAGAGAGAGACAGAAGGAAGGGAGAAATCACTCCCAGTCGCACCCACCAGGGGGATGGCCATGCTGCAATCCCTCCTCCTCCACTCTCCTCTTTGGATTTTGGGCATGCACACACAGGCACCTGGCATGTTTTAAGTCACTGAGTCAAGGACTAAAACTGGCTGGCTACATGGGAGTCCAGCTAAAAAGTAATTAGAAAAAAAAAAAAAAAAAAAGACTGGAAAAAAATCATCAAAATATTTGTTCATACTTTTGTTCTAAGGAACATTTATAAAGGCAGAACTAACTTCACTGCAATTATAAACTACCAAGGTGAGTGGTAGAGTCAGCTTGGACACCCAGATTTTTTCTGAAATTTAACGTATTTTGAAGACATTTACATATTTCATTAAGGATACAGTTTCCTGGAGATGTCTATTGCCTTGAGTAAGGGATACAAGATTGTCACATCTGGCCTTAGTTTTGTGCTGACACTTAAATAGCTAAGCTTAGCTAATGAATCATGTCCTGCAGTATGTAATCAACACATAGTCCAATGTTAATAAAAAGTTGAGGAAAAAGCCATCCACTTACCCAATTTTAATCAAGCCATTATTTTATTAAGTGATTGGTTATTAATACTTGCCTACCTTCTAATTTTAAATGATTTGTCAAATGATGAATGTAACACATATAATCAACTTTTAGAAAATTTTCTATTTTCTTATAAATTATAGTATATTTCAATCTACTGAAAATTCTTTATAATAATTAGTCCAGGCTGTCATTATTATTTGTGAGAAAGTGACAAAAGGCATGCAGTCGTGTCTAATAAAATAAACGATGGTCATTAAAATTTTAAGTATGAGTGACAGGTAATGCAATTTTCCCCGCATGACAAGTGATTATTGTTATTAATCTGTGATATAAATACCCTTCATGCTCTGTAACCTTATTTTCATCATTACAAAAATCTATTAGTATTTATATCAGTCAAGATTGTCTTGCTTGTTCTGTAGCAGCATCGCACTTGAAAATTTCAGTGGCTAAAAATGAAGAGTTATTTCTTATAATGCAAATTTCATCTTGACTCATGTGAGTGCTTTGTTTCATATCATCCTCACTGTCAGGTCAGCCTTAGAAGACTCCACTATCTGGGAAATGATTATTTACCATCTCAGAGAGAAACAAACAGTGGGAAAAAAATCTCACACCAGGAATGTAATGCCCCACTCAAAAAAGAGACATCACTTATGCCAAAGCACACAATGGCCAGCACCAGTTATGTGGCTCCACTCAAATGCAAGGAAGAATGTGTTGAGATCTCCCAAAACACTCTTAGCCATGATGATTTCCTAAGAAGACTCACAGAACTCAGCATAGGATTGTATTTTTACTACAATTTATCATAGAAAGATCCAAATCGAAATTAAGAAAGAGAAAAGATGTGGGACCAGTAGTTGGTGTAATGGCTATGTCCCTGGACTCCCATGTAGCTGACCACAATTTGAGTCCTGGATATGGTGGCTTAAACTCACTCTGGGCGTGTGTGCGTGCATGCCCAAGATCCTGAGAGGAGAATGGAGGAGAAGGGATTGCGGTGTTGCCATCCCCCCAGGGGTAATTTCTCGTTTTCTGTCTCTCTGTCTCTCTCTGTCTTTCTGGCGAGCGTACATGCTCTATACCAAAAAAAAAACAACAAAAACAATGACAAAAAAAAAAGAAAAGAAAGAGAAAAGATGTATTGGCAGAAGACTAAAGGAATCCTTGCAGTAGCTCCCAAGAGTCCTTTTTTTTCTAACAGGAGAAATGTTTAATACTTCCAAGAACAAGTTGTGACCATTCATGTGAAATATTGTCTACCAAATAAATTCACAGGAGACTCAGTGCACAGAGTTTTTATTAGGAGTTGATCATATGGGTATTCTGTGTCTAGAACATAAAAATTTAGATTTGAGGGCCAGTAGGTGGCATGGTGATTAAGGTGTTGGACTCCCACATAGCTGACCACAGTTTGAGTCCCAGACCTGGTGGCTTGAAACTTGGTGTGTGTGTGTGTGCATGCTCAAAATCCCAGGAGGGGAATGAGGGAGAAGGGATTATGGCATGACTATCCCCACTGAAGGGTGATTTCTCACTTTCCATTTCATGGTCTTGCTCATTCTCTCTTGCAAACACACATGCCCTATGGCTAAAACCTTTTAAAAAATACAGATTTATGTTCAACATAAATTATAAACAGTCTAGGCACAGCAAATTCCTATTAGCAGTTAATTGTTGTCTGGGAGCACTTTAACAGTCAAGTTTCAAGTTACTTGCCTAGGTTGAAATTTATAAACAGGTTGTTAGAAGGATAGTAATTTTCCGGTCTTTTATGTTAATTTCTTTCTGCACAGATAATGAGAGAGCATAATCTCCATAGTACCCAGAGTAATGAGAGAGCTGAACTCAGACAAGTATTAAAACTTTGGGGCCAGTTCACTGGCACAACACTAATGAACTATTCAAGAGAAATTGTATCCCAAATGGTGACCAGAGTTGAAATCACTAGACCAGTTGCCTTGAAATATGCTGAGAATGTACACGAATGCCCAAAATTGGATGGACTGAAGGACTAGAGAAAGGAAACCATATAGAGTGTTCTAATCTCTCTCTCTCTCTTTCAATCATATGAACGTACATGTTCTCTATCATGAATAAAGAAAAAAAAATGTTGGGCTAGTCAGTGGCATGATTGTTGAGACAGCTGGAATCCACATGGTAAACTGTGTGGTTCAAGTCCCAGACCATGTGGCTTGAAAAACATGCTGGACAAGTGTGTATATGTGCCCCAAATCCTGAAAGGAGAAATGAATGAAAAGGGATTGTGGTGTAATAATCCTCTATAGGTGGAACTTTCTCACTTTCCCTTTCTCTGTCTTCCTGTCTCTGTCCAGTGACTGCATGTGCCCTATAGCAAAAATTAAAAAAAGGAAAACAAGCTTCTTCTTCACTATTGTTAATTGTAACACGAGAAAGAGTTCAAGTAAAGTATGATTACATAAATATATAGTGCTTAGATTTCTCTGAATAATGTTTTAGTAACATATAGTGGGATTTATTTTTCTGGTGAGGAGAAATATGTGAAAATTTCTCCACAAAATAAATAAACAAACAAGTAAAAAACAACATTCTATATTGTTTGTTTTGTTTTAAGACAGGTTCTCACTCTATCATAATCCTCCTCTCTCTGTCTTTAGAGTAGTTTGGGTACAGGCATGTACTGCCTCCTCTGGCCTTCCCATAGGGCTAAGAATCAGACCCAGGCCTCTTATGTTTTGGTAGCATAGAAACAGGAACATCTTATCAGCATGCACCCCTGTGATTGGTCAAGATATATATTTTTTTTTCTAGCTGATGTTGGCTCAATAATAGATGACTGAAGCACTGAATATCACATGGCCAACTGCATGGTTTGAGTCCCAGATTCAGTGGATTGAAAAACATGCCAGGCAGGGACAAACAGATGGTGTAATAGTTATGTTGCTAAACTCTCACATAGTTGACCACAGTTTGAGTCCCCGACCTTGCAGGCTAAAATTTACACAGGGTGCACATGCATGTGTGCTCAAAATCCCAAGAAGAGAATGAAGAAGAAGGGATTGTGTCATGGCCATTTGTCCTTGGGGTGATTTCTCACTTTTTCTCTTTCTTTCCCTCTCCCTCTGTCTTTCTCCAATGAGCACAAGTGCACTATAGCAAAAAGCTAAAAATAATTAAAATAGATTAATAAAAATAACTGATTATGCCCCAACCACAGTGGCACATTCTATTTCTAGGAAGAATGACATGAATATTATGATAGATTCCATTGAACTTGTAGATCATTTTAGGTAGAATTAGCATTTTAACTGTGTTAATTCTTCCAATTCATGAACAGGAGCTGTCTTTCCATTTGTCATGCATCTCTTTATTGAATTTCACATTCATATCATGCACTGTTCTTTCAATCTCCTGGAATTGTTTGTCTGTATTGTCTTGCATCTCACTGAGTTTTGTTATGATCAGTATTCTGAATTCCATCACCAATAATCTTTCAACACTGATTTACTTTGTTTTGTTGATTTTTATGGAGAAGTATACACTTTTTTGGAGGGAATATTTCTTTTGGTTTGGTTTTCATATTTGTTATACTTCTGTGTTGCTATTTGGGCAAGTTGTGGAGCAATCACCTATTCATGTTTTATGGAATAGTTTCTATAGGAAATATTTGTATGTTTGTTTGTTTTCTCTGTGGCTATGGAGAGTTACTTTGGCTTGGGTTCTGACTGGGTTCATTAGTGAAGTCTATGTATTCCGAGTCACTAGTAGTGGCAGTAGGAGCACTTTGGCCAGAGTTTTCAGGTTGTGGGTGGGTACTCGTAACCTGCATGAAGGAGTAGATTCACTGTGATACTGATAGGATAATGACTGGGATCTTAGTTTCTATGCAGACCAAGAGGATTTTCTGCAGTCTAGGTAACTGCAGATGTCTCAGCTGAGCATTGGCAATGTTCTCTGACTTGAATGGATTGCACGTAGGAAGTGAGTAGATGCTGTTTGAAGCATTGTTTCTCATTGATTGTGTATATACAATTAATGTGTCCTTCACTGATTGTGTAACCATCCTGGAATTGGAGAAAGCAACTGCTCTGATGCCTCTTTCTCTTCTGCCGCTGTGCCCTCTACTTCTGTCTACACTCAGGGGTGAGAATTCCCACTGCTTGCTACACTCTATTAAAAAAAAAAGGGTGGTGGAGAAAGGGATCTCACTGTGGTTGAAGTGGGCAGGCCATGCTGGTGCCTCACTTTCTCCCCCTTTTAATGTGGCTTCTTTCTGTTGCTGTGGCCTCTTTCCTGTTGCTGTGGCTTCTTTCCTGTTGCTGTGACCTCTTTTTCTACTAACATTCAAGGTGGGGGATTCACTGATATTTGGGGCACACTGTCTAAGTGGTGGTAGGGGATGGGGTGAGAGGGGCTAGGGGAGGGATCTAGATACAGTTAATGGGGAGTATTCTGCTCTGTTGTCCACGTCTCTGCCAGGGTGGAAACTTGCCTCTGGGATATAGTTTTTGTCTGGGCAGGAGAGGAAAAGGATTATTTGTCTAGCTTCCTCCCCTCCATGGAGTGGGAATCTCCAGTGGCTCCTTTTCCATGGAGTGGGAATCTCCACGCCTTACAGCTACACCACTTCAGGAAGATCCTGAGATGCCATGTCATAAGTGGCTATGAGGGAGAAAGGGTATTTTCAGAACCTTAAAGCTAGGGGAAGAGGAGCACAGGCCTCCTAGTCTCTTGGGGGGAAAGGAAGGGAGAATAAACGTCTACATTCCTGAATTTCTTTTTGGGGAGGGTGTACGTCAATGCCATATTCTGGATTCCATCTCTACTGGGTGTGGGACCAGGTGGCTTCAGTCACAAAAGGGTGCTGTGGGGAGGTCAAGTGTCCTCTCTGAAGTACTAGATCTGTGCAGCTCCTTACAGTGGGCATAAGATCTTTTCAAGCTTCATTGATCTCCTGTGGTTGGAGGTGCTGGAGTGCAAGCATTCAATTCCTGGGGAGGGGATTATGCTTACTCTCTCCTGTCAGCTCTGAGCCTTCAAAGTTCTAACATTTGTCCCTGGGATTATGTTTCCATCTTAAGTCATGAGGCTCTTAAAGTCTCTCACTGTTCGACTCTTGCATTCCGCTGTCCTCTAACCACACCTCTGCTAAGAACATAGCCATTTGTCCAAGTTTTTTGATCTTTCTTCTTGGAAAAATGCCACACTAGGTGTCTCTAGTCAGACATCTTAGCTCTGCCCCTTATTTTATTTTTAGGTTATTTATCTTTTTTTTTTTCATGAATAAAAGAGACAGAGAGATGAGAGAGGGGAAGAGAGAGAGAGAGACATATCTAACAGGGTCTTTACTCTGAAATCCACTCTCAGTGTCACCCATCTGTGGGTCATGGGCACACAATCTTGGATGTGTTCATGGAAATCTCTGGTCAGGAACCCAGAACTTTCCCATATTGTTCAGCCTCACAGTATATTGCATTTAGCTTTGGCTAATGCACCATGCTTTGGCTCCTACAATGCTAATTTTAGAAAACAAATACTGATTTGTAGACAGTCTGATTCCATTAATTGCAAAAGATGAGTGTACATAGTGACATTTATATAATGATGAATACAGAAAAGGAATAGTTAATGTGGAAAGTGTTTTCCTCTAGGCATTGAGATTATAAGTACTTTTTTATATGTGCTTCTTCATATTCTTAAAACTATTTACAATTATGACATTTTACTCTCAAAATTACAAAAGGAAAATTGTTATTAGAAGAAGTATAGAAAAGTTAAAGAAACTAAGGATGAAAGGAAAATGATTATAGTGCAAAATAATAGCTTTTGTAATTTTAAGGAATATAGTCACAAACAATGAGGAGAATAACATAAATAACATATTTAAGAGATTTTTTTCTGACAGTTATAAATTTCTGTACACCACAATTTTTGTAAATGCATCTTTTATATAACATGTTTCCTCTAGATTTTAAATGTTTATTCACTTAGAGCTAGCTAATGAATTTTAAAATATCAATGTAAAAGAATATTATTTTAAAGCATGACACTACCATGCTTTCAAATAGAGTTTAAAGATATAAAAATAATTTTTCAGAAAGTGTGCATATTTGAATGCTTTGTATACCAATCTCTAATTCCATGCAAATTGAGACTGTTGAGTTAAACTACTTAAAAAGACTGAAAACATTTTAAAACTTCATAATGGACTAATTATTTATTGGATCCTACTTTATAATCAATGTAAGAGAGTGAGATGTGAACATGAAACTTTTCCCTCATCTATTAATCATTGCAACCTTTTAATTTGCCTTGAGGGTGAAAATTGTTCCTTATAGAGGCTAAGGTTATCCCTAAATTTTAACACTCATTAGTCAGTGATGGATAAAAACTGTACTTTAAGGTAAACCTAGTCCAACCTGACTCTTTTGCTTTATTCTAATATGTTTTAACATATTTAGAAACTTTAATCTCTTCTTCCTCCTTCCCCAACAAATGGACTGTATTCATGTATGTTTTAAAACATAATGTGAAGTAGAGAGAGAGAGAGAGAGAGAAGCTCTTCTCTCTCAAAGTTTAAGAGAAGAAAAGTATTAGCTATTCGATTTTGCAAGAAGCAGAAGTGTTCCATTGTGGAGGATAGCAGGGATACTCAGTTTGATGGAAAGCTTAGTAACAAAGTGTTTAGACTCTCCCATTAAGAAGAGAAAATGATGACACTGAACCCAAAACCTAGACTTGACATCTTCATCATTGATTTACACTAATGTTTGTGGAGGGGAAGGTCACCATGCTGAATAAGCTGCTAATGTGGCTCAGAAAGAAGGTCATTTGCGTATATTGTAACTTCTTATCATTTTAGAAGCAAAGAAAATTTGGAAACCAGACTTGACATTTGCAGGAAATTATTATAGGGCCAAAGAGTTCAAAGCATTTATTCTTGATACCTGGAAAATTAAGTGCCTCTTGCACTGACGTTTTCAAACAAGATTGCTGTATCAAAGTTTAATCAGCATGCGCTCAAAAACACTCATGGGGAGGCTGAGGCTAAACAACTGAATTTTAAAGATTCCTCTTCTTAAGTTTTCCTAATGAAGGTAAATGTATAATAGGTTAACATATTAAAATGTTTTCTGCTTTAGCTGTACATAATTAAATGTCAAGATAAATTATCATATGCAAAAAAATATATATGTTACCTTTTATGACAAGACAGCCAAAGACATGACATTTTAGGATTAGTAAATCAGTAATGCAAATCAGGATTCTGTTCTTTCTGTATTGTTTTTTTTTTAATTAATTAATTTATTTATTTTACATTCATTCTCATTGCTTTGACTTTTGACCTCAAGATTGTCCCTAATGATCACATGGCAGCTATATTATCTTCAAGCACACTTAAAAGTCCAAAGTAAAGAGAAAAAAATGCTTCTTTATGTTTAAATAAAAATTTTCCATGAATTCTCTAATAGATCTTATCATATTTTTTGAGAATTCCTTTTATGCTTCTTTTTTTTTTTTTTTTTTATTACCTGTCAAGTAAACTAATCATGATTCACCTACAAGGTGGGAAAAGTCTCTGCTTTCACTAAAGCTCAGGGCAGTCCAATACCTGAAGAAGAATATTTTTGAGAAAATATTTATATGTCAACTACTCAAACTGTTGAAAAGCAAACACTCAGCACACATTCACACATGAACCTTCCCAACTCAGCTCTGACTACCAAATATTCTGTGGTTTACCATCTGCCAGCAATGATCAGTCTCTTTTTCTTCCTTTAGTCTTCCTCTCTCTCTCTCTCTCTCTCTCCAGTGAGTGCACATGCCCTATGACTAAAACCTTTTAATAAAAGCAAACACACACACACACACAAAAACTATTATGTCCTCTGTAAGTAAAAGTAAAAATGGAGGGACCAGCAGATAGCATAATGTTTATGCCTCTGGACTCCCACGTAGTTGACCGCCATTCAAGTCCTGAACCCAGCGGTTTATAACTCATGCTGACTGCGTGTATGGGCATGCGCAAAATCCTGAGAGGAGAATGGAGGAGAAGGGATTGTGAGTTGCCAACCTATGGTGGGGAGTGGGATGATTTCTTGCTTTCTGTCTCTCTGCATCTCTTCAGTGAGCACCCAAGCCCAATAGCAAAACAAAACAAAACAAAAAAAGGATATTCGATATTTGAATAAACTAACTTAAAATCTGTGAATTCACATATATTTTGTTGGGATTTTCTCTTCTGTTTATAGAGTGTGTAATAGAAGCTTTTACAAAATGAAATGAGAAGAAAAAAATGGCTTAATATCCTTAGGTCAAGCACAAGTTCAAGCTGAGAGGCATTGAAATTGAAATTGTGTTGAAAAGACCACATTTTGTGCTACAAATTGAGTGAAAAACAAAACAAACAAAACAAACTCTGTACTAAAATTTCCTCCTGCTTGGGGAAATTCTCATATCTGTCCTTTAGAAAGACAAGATGGCCAAAAACACTACAACTACTGCTGGGCTTTGGGCCAAAAATTTATGGTATGTCTTAAAATGTTTTATTTGTTAGTTTAATAATCTCCAGGCTGTGTTCCAAGAGCAGTAACCCCTAGAGAGGTGTCAATCAGGCTATCAGAGACTATTTCCACTCTGAGGAAAATATTATTTCAAAAGGCCCTTGTAAAAATAGGAAAGAGAAACAAACTAAAAAGGCAACAGAGAGAGTGAAAAAATGATGTTGAAAAGAGCCTTTTGATCGTTTTCTTTTAAAATATCAATTGAAATAGGAAAAAACGTAGTATTATTTCTGTGCTTTCATATGTTTTTTAAGAAGCCGCTGTATTTGATGTCTATGATGCATGTCAATAAAATAAGGCAAAATGCAAAATAAAAGTGTTAGACTTTTAGAACCCTTATGAAAAATTAAAAAGTCAAATAGAAACCTGTTCAGCCTCTGAGAGAAAAGTCTCATTAAAAGGTATAAAGTGGTTTCTAAGATATCATAGGAAGTGCAGAAATTTTTTGGTATTTTTAAAAAATAATTCTTATTAAATTTTGCCAAAAAATATTTACTTCAAGAATCTAATTGTGAACTGGGTCACCAGGTCATTAAAAAGAATAGCAAAACAAGAGAAGGTTCTTAAGCAAACAAAGACAATGACTAGGATTAATCATCAAATCCTTCATCAGATTTTAGTAGTCAACACAAGGGTTTTATTAATCTCATTAAATATGAGGATGGTGACCTTGCGTTTTACTTACATTGACACTTGAGAAATTAAAAGAACTGCAAGAGAAAACAGGTGAGACTAGTATCAACTAAATCATAGGCCCTTTGTGATGGAAGTTAGGATCATGAAGTACAAGGAAATTGAGAAAATTATTTAATGCTTAGGAATATAACTTCATGAGGATAATATCAATAGACCCCCCCACCTAGGTGATGGAAATCTAAATTAAAATTAGACATCATTTGGACCAGGTCACAGTAATGTGGGCTATCAAGATGCCACTGCTGCTTCGTAGGCCAGGGCTACATGAAGGCCTGGATTTGACTTCTGGTCCGACCTAATGGCTAAGAGGGATGGCACACACTTGTATTCTGAGTGACTTTGGAAGTCTGAGGCAGGAGAATCATGAGTTTGAGGCTGTCTAGGAGCATTGCAAGACACTGTCTGAAAAAGAGCCGGGTGCCGTTCCACTAACTGTTGTCCTGGCTGCTCGGGAGACTGAGGCAGGAGGATCTGAAGCAGGGTGACTTAGTGACAGCCCATTTTAAAACCATGTGAAAAATATATAAAATAAACTTAATAAAAATGTAGAAAACTTATCAACATCTTGCAAGAGTAAGCAGAGCTCACATACTCTAAGGAAATTCACTTGCTATCTTGGTTCTTTACTAAATATAAATAAGTGGGACAATTTTTTAACTTTATTATACTTAGGAGTTTTTTTTTTTTCTGTAGGAGGGATAGTAGTTGTACTAGTTTATAGTGTTGTTGTAAGGATTAAATTATTTAATCTATGTAAAATACTTAAAAGCATGTTTGGCATATTGTGAGAACTCATATAATATTAGCTATTTTTACTATTCATAGTTCCACTGGGATTTCACTCTTCTTGAACCTTTGCCTTATCAACGAACAATAAGCAGACAGAACACAATATTCCTTCTGCGGCTGGAAAGCAAAAGCTGACTGTTTTCTGATATAGAAAGAAGAGAGTCAAGTAGTTATCATTACATCAGAAAAAATAAAATGTCTGTGTAGAGTCTTCCAAACACTCCTAAGATTAAAAAAAAAAAAGCCCTGCAAATATGCAAATTTACAATAGCTAAAATGAAAACTAAAATGAAATCTGGTATGCACAAGAAGCATCTAAAAGTTGGGAACCAGCAGTTAGCGTAATGGCTATGTCGCTGAACTCCCACGTAGTCGACCGCAGTTCGTGTCCCGGACCCGGTGGCTTAAAACTCACGCCGGGCGCGTGTGCGTGCGTGCCCAAGATCCCGAGAGGAGAATGGAGGAGAAGGGATTGTGGTGTGACCATCCCCCCTGGGGGGTGATTTCTCGCTTTCTGTCTCTATGTCTCTCTGTCTGTCTGGCGAGCGCACGCGCCCTACAGTGAAAATCTCTCCAAAAAAAAAAAAAAAAGAACCATCTAAAAGTTCATGGGAAATGCACTTTATGAAAAAACAATGCATGGATTTCTAAGCTTTTTGCATCAAAATAAACTTATGTTTTAATACCATTTGTCCAAGAACCTTATGAAGTTCTCTCATATAAAAGTAAAAAAGTCCTTTGTTTGATTATTCTTCTATTAAATTTAAATAACATAAATAACATCTATTTAAATATATATATATATATATGTATATGTATGTGTGAGTGTGTGTGTGTGTGTGTGTGTGTGTATATCTTTTCATTATCCAAAGAAAAGCAATTAGCTGGAAGTAAGCTGCTAAAATCTTAATATAACAGAATTCTGGGTCATGAAAATTGTCAAAATTATGGGTACAGTGGTACTTTCACTTTCTTCTTTGTATTTTATGCATGTATTAAATATAAAACTTTTTTTAAAAAGAGACTTCTTGTTACTGTAGGGTGTGTGTGTGCTTGCTGGAGAGACAAAGAGCAATAGAGAGACAGAAAGTGAGAAATCACCCCCTGGGAGGGGATGTCCGCACCACAATCCCTTCTCCTCCATTTCCCTCTTGGGATTTTGGGCATGCACGCACACACTCCTGGCATGAGTTTTAAGCTGCTGGGTCCAGGACTTGACCATGGTCGACTATGTGGGAGTCCAGTGATGTAACCATTACATTATCTGCTGGTCCCAAAACATTTTTAATATGTTATATAAAATAAACCTATTTAAGATACTCTTAGCAATGAATTAATCTTCATAATTATTTATTATAGTAAAAATATTCTCTAAGAATGTCTTTGGTTTCTATTATAATATTTTCATGCCTTCAGTCATATATGTACACATGTATCTTTACTTCTCTCTAGTGTTCTGTCACACAGAGAGTCAACACAAGGGTTTTATTAATTTCATTAAATATGGGGATGGTGACCTTGTGTTTTACTTCCATTGACACTTGAGAAATTAAAACAGCTGCTAGAGAAAATGGATAAGACGTGTATTGACAAAAAATACCACATATCTAGTACTTTCATAATTAGTTAAAAATAGAAAGAAATATAAAAATTACTTTTGAGTATGCTATAATATAGTATGTCTTAATTATTATTAACACACTAGACCATTTACAAAAGAATATGAAACCTTTTATTTCTTTCTCAATAGCACTCATGCATGGCATGGCAGTGGAAAGTTTTAGTCTAATGCAGGAAGATTAATCCATTAAAATAATTTAGCCCATACTTTTAAGAATAATGATTTAGACAATAGTTTTCCCTAATTCCTTTATCAAAAGAAGCAGAGAACTTATATTCCATTGTCATGTGGGAGATAAGAAGTTACCTTGGGTAAAACCAAAAGATTTTTTTTTGGTCTTCTATATGCAACTTTTTAATATAAAAATTTGTCATTAACTCTTTGTATCTCTTCACTTTTTTTGGCTAGCTGTGAAGTACATTATTATATGGAAATGCACATTTAAAAATTTTATATGCTTCAGTCTGAATGTGTTCCTTAAAATTTAGGTGTTGAAATTCATCCTAAATGAGACAGTTTTGGGAGGTGTAGCCTTTGTAAGGTGTTTATGAGGGCACTGTCCTTATGAATAAATGAATGCTGTTATAAACGGGCTTGGCAGAGAGGGCGTCTCTTTTTACTTTTCTTTCTGGGTGAGAACACAGCATTTCCCTCTGAACAACACAGCATTAAAGTCACTATATTCGATAGAATAGCCTTCGCCCAACAGGAAACCTACCAGCACCTTGATTCTGGACTTTGCAACCATTAGAAGTATCAGAAGACAAATTTCTGTTCTTACACTTTACCTAGTCTGTTAATGCTAAGCAAAGCAAGCCAGAGTATGAAAGACAGACTTTGTATGTTCCTCCTCAATATACCAATTTTCTGTGCTCTATAGCAGAAATGGAAAGGTTGGAAGGTATAGCAGTAGGGAGGGCAACTGTAGATACTAAAGATAGTAAGGATGGGGTAATACAGGGGTGGATAATGGAGGGAGGGTGGGAAATGGGAAAAAAAGTTTGACACAAAAATGAAAAGTTGTTTGGTGATGATAATGTAGATGGTAATGTCTTTTTTTTTTTTTTTTTGAGAGGATTTTGCTATAGGGCATGTGCACTCACCAGAAAGACAGAGAGAGACGGAGAGACAGAAAGGGAGAAATCATCATCCAGGCAGATGGCCATGCCACAATCCCTTCTCCTCCATTCTCCTCTCGGGATCTTAGGCACGCACGCACACATGCCCGGCCTGATTTTAAGCCACCAGGTCTGGGAGCCGAACAGCTGTCAGCTACACGGGAGTCCATGACATAGCCATTATGCTAACTGCTGGTCCCTAGATGGTAATGTCTTTGTCTTGAATGATTTGCACTGTATTTGTGCTGGATATAGCAATGTTGTGCACTGTAAAGAAATACCATGAATAAATTTAAACTAAAAATAAAATTTAAAAACATAAAAAATAAAGTCATCTGATCTTAGTAAAAGAATCAATTGACTATTAAAAATAAGTTAAAAAGTTACCTAGATTGTGGTAGTTTGCTACGGCAGGACAAAATAAAATAGGATGACACTGCTTCATATTTCTCAAAGGGGCTGTCACCTCTTCAACATGTCTACTGTCAGTTTGTAAGAAATAGGGCAGATTCACAAGGAAACAGACACAGAGATAGCTCATTATGAGAAAATGACATAATCATTGAGGACATAAATTTCCTTTATTATACTTATAAAAATATAATAATAAAGGAATTTATCTTTATTTCTTTAGGGGTATTAATTCAGATTTATGCAAATTTCAAAATATGTAATGGGTGTTCTAGCATTTCATATTTTTTTACTGTCATTCACTTCACATCAATACAGTATACAAAATAAGATTTTCTATGCAGAATACATTGTATATTGGCTTAATCAAAGACATCATACATATTATCATCAACAATAATGTTCTATTTCTTGTTTCTTATATATTTGGCTTTTTCCCCTCTTGGTTCCCTATCTCTCACCCCCTGCAAATTCCCCCTTATCCCACACTGTCTCTAGTATCTACGATTGTTTCTCATGCCTTTCTTTCACATTTTACTGATTCACTAAAGATCTTAATTAAGTTAAAAACTTTCGATACAAGCACAGCTAATATATACATACAAAAAAAAAATCACATCTATATATTAGAATTCTAACTTTTCAAAATTTCAGCTTTATAGTTGTATATAGCATATCAAAATGAACTGTAGTAGAGTATATATAAACATATATACCCCCAAGAAAGAACCCACATAGTGTGTATCTGTGTGTATATATACAGCACGCATGCATAGGGATGCGGAGGTACATGTATGCATATGTGCAAGTGTGTGTCCATCTTATGTTCATACTGAATGTCTTATTCTAAGATTTACAGTGTCATTCTCAACAATCTCTTTAATAACATTCATAAAGTACTGATTCAAAAACCTCTCACTGTTCATTTTTAAATATAATGAGTAGAAATGGTTTTCTTTGCAGGATTCTGTTCTGTCCAACTTTATTCTGTCCTGGTGGGTTAGATATTAACCTATTATAGTGACTCATCTCACAGATGCAATAATAATCTATCTCATTGAATATAAACACCTACTTCCCAA
The DNA here is from genome assembly GCF_000334495.1 of Tupaia belangeri chinensis. Taxonomy (NCBI): domain Eukaryota; kingdom Metazoa; phylum Chordata; class Mammalia; order Scandentia; family Tupaiidae; genus Tupaia; species Tupaia belangeri. The sequence continues at coordinate 876,982 of NW_006207163.1, forward strand.
TAGTCTTCCATTTTTCTAACAGTAATATTATTCTTTATAGAATTTTATAGAATGTTTTAATTCTCTCTTTTTTTTTTTGATTATGTCATAAACACTAGCCTGAAAAAAGTAAGGTATGAGGTATGGAATGAAAATGCATTCTAAAATAAATGGAAGTATCTGGTGGCCCTCACACTGACCAGTGAGAGATGATCAGCTACAAGATTACCACACATTTATTTTCTGATGAAAGTCTGAATTAATCAGACTACATTATAAATATTCTTAACTACACACTTTGGACTTAGACCAAGGATGCAGAGTGCAGATTCGGAATCATTATTACCCCTGAGACCCTTTTCAAACTTAGTCGAGCCCTTTGGCAACCTTGAGATTTAGTTCCATATTAGTAAAATCAAAGAGCTGAAGTGTAACAGTTGATTTCTCTGCAACTAAAAATTGCAATTGATATGTTTAAATATTTCAAGTTACATTGTTTTAAGTCTCTAAATTTGGCATTTATAATTTAAATGTTATCAATTCATTTCCTTTCCAAAACTTTATTTTATAAATTTTCTCAGAGGGTGTGTGTGCTTGCTGCAGAGAGGCAGAGAGAAGGGGGAATTGAGAAAGGGATGCCCCCCGTGGGACATGGCCATGCTACTATTACAGTATCTTCTTCTCCTTCTCTTCTTCTTTCTGAGATTTTGGACAGGCATGAGCACACACACACATACCCAATGTTTTCTCAAGCTGCCAGGCCCAGCACTTGAACAACAAATTTGACCATGTGTGATCCAGCCGCTTTAACCACCATGCTGACTGCTAGCACCAAATTTTTCTTGAATTATTATTTTGACATACTTTTTATCTTCACACACTGTTCATTTCCTTTTCTCTAAAAAACTAAGCAGGGAAGATTTGCAAATAAACATATATATATGTAAATTAAAATGATGTATTTTTTAAATAATTTTTACATATTTTATACACATATACATACATCTTGAAAATATACATGACACAAAGCAGATTCTTTATAAATGTCAATTCTTGTCTGTCTTTATCATTTTGCATTTTGGGTAGAAATCATCAAATAAAAAATGACCTCATATCTCTCTCCTTTTTTCTACCCTCAGGAATAACTGCTTGGAATACAGCCTTAATGGTAATAATTAGGTAACCTGGTAAGATTTAAAAAATATGTGTAAAGAATGATCAGAATCTTGAAATTTATTAAAAATTCCACATTTTGTGACTTTATTACATGCTTTTATTACCATTATCAACAACTTCATCATTAGACCAAATATAAGTGTGTGTATGTGTGCCTATATAATGTTGGATATAGTATGAGGAGGTCTTCATACACTTAATGAAAAAAGCATACATTGATTTTAATTATTTTTTGGACAAAAATAAACTCAAATTTTAATTTTATTTTTTTCACAAACTTTTTAAAGTCATCTCGTATATCAAGGGTGTTTTATTATTATTATTATTATTATTTATCTTTCCCATCTTAATTATTTTACTCTTCATAACAAACCATTGTGGTAGATAATATTGGCATTCTCCTTTTAGTTCCCAGTTTAGTTCTCTCAATTCCCAAAGAGTTAAATATCTGATCAATATGATGCAGCCATCAAATGGCAGTTATTCATTTCGTGTCCTCATCAAATTTCTGGAAACAGCATTCTAAGAAGGAAAATCCTCATATTATCATGGAATTTACAAAAACATTATTGACCCTCTGTGTCACTACTGGTAAGTCACAAATCTGAATACGTTTTAGTTTCTTAAGCTATGAAGAGTAAAAATTAAATCATTATATATACCTTCTTTTGCTTGTCTAAGCTGATGATGTTAGTGTTTTGCTAATTTCTTTAGATTTTAATAAACATTTACCTACAACAGCTTGGACTATTTCTCTTTTTCCTTTTAGGAGGCTACAGGATGCAGTCAAGTCAATAAGTACTCACTGTTTCCAGTTCCTTCATACATTCATTTGATTACTGCTTTTTGTTGTTGTTTTTATTTTATTTTATTTTTTTACTTTTTACTTATACCTTGAATACTCACTCTGACTCAGTGAGTGAGTCTGACTGAGTGATTGACTTTCATTGAGATGGTGCTATCTACTTGGGCATCACTCTATTTGGAGGAGGCAAACAATAATTAAATAAATGCACCAGTAATTTCACAATTATAAATTAAAACCTATGCAATGAAGACTGAGTATAGAAATCAAGAAAAAGCCTAGTGGGACCAGCAGTTAGCATAATGGTTATGTTGCCGGACACCCATGTAGTCAACCGCAGTTCAAGTACCAGACCTGGTGGCTTAAACTCACGCCGGGCACGTGTGCGTGTGTGCCCAAGATCCCGAGAGGAGAATGGAGGATAAGGGATTGCGGTGTGGCCATCCCCCATGGGGTGTCATTTCTCGCTTTCTATCTGTCTCTCTCTGTCTTTCTGGTGAGTGCACGCGCCCTATAGCAAAAACCTCTTAAAAAAAAAAAAAAGAAAAGGAAAAAGCCTAACAAAAGAAAGGAAACTGATGAGTGAATTCAAGTCCAGTAACAAGTAGGCAAGCTGTACAGTGACTGTTACCATGAGAATTACTGCAATATTGAGATGCGCTACACAATCATATGCACTTTTTATGTAAAAGCTATTTGTATAATCACTTGATTTTTGCTACCAAAGGCTGGCATTGCTAGGTTAAAACCAATAGGAGCCAAGACGTTCTGTGCTAGAACATGTGGCAGTAACAAACAACTTCAAAACATGTATATTATTCCTATGCAAGGCTAAATAATATTTCTTCACATTGAAGGTCCATCAGGGAGCAGGTTGTTAATCTGCTTATTGTTGTCACTTAAGGATCCGGCTCACACAGGCTCCTTTTCAATATATTGACAGAAGAGAATGCAGCAGACAATGTATGAGATCTTAGAGCACTGACCAGGATTTAACATATGCTGCTTTCACACTTATGTCATTGAGAAAAGAAAGTCCTTTGTTCAGAACTATGATCAAATAGGTGGAAAAGTTGAATCCTATGTTATCAACAAAGAACTCAAGAGTTTATCAACTGTCTGAAAAGTATTACAAAACACAAGTGATGTGGAACTTTGAATGAGGTAAAGTAAGTTTGAGCAGGGTATGAATTAGCATGGCTTATGTTAGGAAAGGTGACTGTATTTCATTTAGAGAAAAATAATAAATCCCTACTTTTATTTTTTAAACATACATTTAATTATGTAATACACTTTTATTTAATGTTAGAGTGCACACTTTTCTACAATAGAGGTAGAAAGAGAGAGACAAGGATTCCTCCACCAGTAAGTAGGACCTGGCCATGTAGCGTTCCATTTTCCTCTAGTTCTCCATTATGAGAATCCTGGGCAAGCATACATATGGGCAGTCTGTTTTTCAAGCCACTGGGACTGGGGCTCAACTCAGGCTGACCTTCTGATATGGGGTCCAACTTCATTTGCACAGTACCTCACTTCCTTATGCTATGGGGCTAGCTCTTTTCTACCTGTCTGATGAACATTTCATTTATTCCGAAGTCTTAAATCAGCTATCACTTCTGAAAAGTCTTCCTTGGTTCTCCTAAAATGCAATAATCACTCATTCTTTGTGCAATCTGTGTGATTTTGTAGCTTTGCATTTATCATACTTAATTGTCATTTGTTTATTTATCTGTCTGACTCTGTAACTGGATAACATGTTCTCTGTGTACAGAAACTATGCTTTACTCATATGTCATGGTATATAGAACATAAGCACTTTCAATTCAGGCTGAAGTTTTTATTGTATCTTATAAACAGTGTTTTTAATTAAAAAATATGTGATTAATTGATGAGGAAAGGATATCAAAGATTAGGAAGAGATGTGACTCAAATCAGGGGAAAATGCTTCTTCAGGAGACTGTTACAGATTAAGTACAAAGGACGATAGTGCATTAAATGTATTGAAAATATACAAATAACTACAGTCCTTTTATTTTGGGGGGAGAGTTATTTATTTAAAGGCAAGAATAACTATCAAGATTAAAATTTAGAAAACAAATTAATGTTTTGTTGTATAAGATTTGCTGATCAAAAGTATGGAATACTTCAAACTCTTCAAAACACACAC
>NW_006207163.1:881364-886834 GCF_000334495.1 Tupaia belangeri chinensis
AAAAAAAAAAAAAAAAAAAAAAAAAAAACACACTGTGTATAGTTACTTAAAAAGCATAACTATTCTTGTCATTACCACAACTCAACTACTGACTTCTAAGAAGAAACCAATTATGTGTACTTCACCTGAACATAAATACATTAACAATTATAATTTATAAATTAAAAACCTAATATAAGGATATTAGATTCCTTTAGGCTTATTTATTGGATGAATTTTTCATTTCTCTTAATTAATTTTACCTCAAAATTAAAAATATGACAGTTTAGCAAACCATTGATTATAACATGTAAATAGTTTAACTCAATTAGTGTTCTACGTGCAGAGCTGAGAAGAATAATGATGAAGGAACTTACCATAATTACTCAGGTACATCAACAATCTTTCTGAATAGCTAGTTCAGGGATAGCAAGTGGCATAGTGGTTCAAGAAACTGGTTCCCATATGACCGACTGTGTGGTTTGATTCTCAGAACCAGCAGCTTTAAAAACACACTGTGTGTGTGTGTGTGTGTGTGTGTGTGTGTGTGTGCATGTGTATCCAAACTCCTGAAAGGAGAATGAAGGAAAAGGAATTGCATGTAATAATGTCCCTTGGGAGGTGCTTTCTCACTTTCTCTCTCTCATTCTCTTTCTTTGTCCATTGAGTTCACATGCTCCATAGCAAAATAAAATAATATAAAATAACATAAGGGCAAGTTAATTTAATTTAAAGTTATTCTTCTCTAGGTTAAAGGTGTGTGGGGGTGAGGAGGGTATGTTTGTCTGGTCTAAGATAGTATGTGAATAAATATTACCTTGCAAAAGAATGTGCAATTATTTAGTTTTTGTAAGAAGTTACCTTCTATTTTACACTGAAAATAATATGGAGCATGTTTTGGGCTCTATTTTTAAAGTTTTCACATAAAATTAGAACTTATTTTTAAACATTGCAAAGACTAGTAGGTCCACTTAGAGTGCAGTTATGATACTGTAATTTGAAATTAGATTGCACTGAAACAAAGTTGTCTGGTTGGACCTAATTTTATAACATCTTCACTGAAATAAATATTACAGTCAGGGTAAACGTTTAACATTTGAAAATTTTTATTTTAATTTCTTGGTAGAAAAGCTAAATGACTCAGTTAGTTAATTTTAAAATGGATTGATTACTTTGTAAAAGCTCACATTCACTTTAAGGGGAAAAAAAAATCCTTAAACGTAACGCTAAGATATGAGAGACTTCAAAAAATCCATGGAAAAAATCAATTTAAAAACTGTAAAATATATGAACCCTATTACTCTCCATAAGCTCCATCAAGTTCAAGACACCTCAGTGAGAAATGATATGAGCCATTTAGTTCATCCTTAAAGAACTGAGGGTCCTGGGAGTTCAACCACATCAATGATGTCTCTTTTATGTTATTAACTGAAGGAAAATGAGTCTTAATAAAAGTTTTTTTTTAAGATTAAGAAACAAAAAGAAGTCAAAAGAACCAAAACTGAACTGTAAGGGATATGCCTAATGATTTTTCCATCAAAACTGTTTGTTTGTTGAGAAAAAAAGAATAGAAGCACTGTGGAGAAGACCTCTGGTGAAACCTTTCTTGGCTTTTTTCTTCTAAAGCTTCACCTAACTTTCTCAAAACACTCATCATAAGCAGATGTTATTGCTCTTTGGCCTTCTAGAAAGTCTAAAGAACTGAGGGTCCTGGGAGTTCAACCACATCAATGATGTCTCTTTTATGTTATTAACTGAAGGAAAATGAGTCTTAATAAAAGTTTTTTTTTTTAAGATTAAGAAACAAAAAGAAGTCAAAAGAACCAAAACTGAACTGTAAGGGATATGCCTAATGATTTTTCCATCAAAACTGTTTGTTTGTTGAGAAAAAAAGAATAGAAGCACTGTGGAGAAGACCTCTGGTGAAACCTTTCTTGGCTTTTTTCTTCTAAAGCTTCACCTAACTTTCTCAAAACACTCATCATAAGCAGATGTTATTGCTCTTTGGCCTTCTAGAAAGTCAGCAAGTAAAATTCCTTGCATTTCCAAAGAAGACATTTGCTATGACTTTTCTCTTGACTGGCCTGCTGTTGCTTTTCTGGACCATTTCCTCCTTTGCGTAGTTATTGCTTTGTTGTGCTTTGTCTTAAGAATCATGCTTAAAAATCCTAAGTCATCTCTTATTTCAGGTCCTCAGAGAAATGCTTCAGGATCTTGATTTCACTTGTTCACACCTCTAAATCAAATCTCTGCTCATGTTTGCAGCTGCTCTGGGTACAACAGTTTTGGCACCATTGGAGCAGAAAGTTTGCTCAACTTTGATTTTTCAGTCAGGATTGTGAAAGATGAACCAGTTGAGATGTTTATAGATAGTATTGGTGATTTTTCTGCTGTTAATTATTAATCCTCTTCAATTAGAGCACATTCAAGATGAATACTTTTCGGGGACCAGCAGTTAGCATAATGGCTATGTCGCTGGGCTCCCAAGTAGTCGACCGTGGTTCACGTCCCGGACCTGGTGGCTTAAACTCACGCCGGGCACATGTGTGTGCGTGCCCAAGATCCCGAGAGGAGAATGGAGGAGAAGGGGTTGCAGCGTGGCCATGGGGGGGTGATTTCTCGCTTCCTGTCTCGCTGTCTCTCTCTCTCTGTCTGGCGAGCGCACACGCCCTATAGCAAAAACCTCTTAAAAAAAAGATTAATACTTTTCTTCTCAAATTAATATAAATTATCTGCCATTGCAAGCATCATCTTTAACACCGTCCCCATTCCTTATTAAAATTAGTTATGCATTTATAAATTGCTACTATCTTTGTGGCACTATTTCCATAAATTTTTTGTAAAACAGTAATGATTTCACTGTTCTTCCACCCAAGCTTCACCATAAATTTGATGTTTGTTTTTGCTTCAATTTTAGCAGAATTCATGTTCCCCTGAAAGGAGCTCTTTTCAAACTCATGTTTTATTCTTCTTAATGCTTCAAACTAGATTCTGTTGAGACATGTTGTAAAAAGATCGATATTTATATTTACAATGTACAGATAGTGGTTTTGACTTACATGTAAACTCATAAAGCCATCATCACAATGAAGATAATAAACATATCACTCACTCCCAGAAGTTTTCATATGCTTTTGTTTAATCTTCACCCCACCCCCACTTTCCCTCCATCTACCTTCCTCCATTCCCAGGCTACAAGTGACTGCTTTCTGTTAAAATAGATTAGTTTATATTTACTAGAATTTTATACAAATGGATTGATAAACAATGTCTTCTTTAACTGTCTCTTTTATTCAGTAGTTATTTAGTACTTACCCATGTTGCTGAGTGCATTGAGTTGATGTTGACACTATTCTTTTTTATTGCCAAATATTTCTTGTGCAAATAATTAAAAATTTATTTAATTTGCTAATCAATTCATCATTAATGTTGATAGAGATTAGTTTTAACTTCAGAGATATTGCTAATAATTATGTTATGATTATCTATGAGTATATTATTTTATAGGCATATATTTTGTGTTTCTTAGATAAATCCCTATTAAATGCCTGAATTTTATGACAGGTTTAGGTTTAACTTTTAAGATATTGCCAAAGTATGTACTCTTAATGTTTGTGCCCTTCTTCCCATGTTGGTAAACATTCTCCCATCATTATAGGCAAGTCCCACTTGACCCACTGGAGGAGTCCAACCCGGTGGGGCTCCAGGACCCGTCTGAGCCCCTTGACCTTTGAGCATCGCTTCCGGTCGGTTCAGTGAGTTGGCAAGGCTGCGACTGTATGCTCCCCGACCTTGGAACAAGCTTGGGTCACTTAGCATGATGGCAAGGCCACCTGCTATTCGCTCAGGGACTGTGATAGCCTTGCTGGGAAGTGACCCCCCCTCTGACTCCCCGATTTACTACTACAAAAGAATTACATAGCTCCCTCATACATCTTGAGTGTGTGGTAAGATTTCCCGAAAAGTCCCCCCGACTGCTCCCCTTTACCCTGACCACTTACTGTTAATTACAACGCTTCATTGGGCACAGTAAAGGGTGTGCTAAAGTTCTTCTTGATCTTTGGAAGGCCCTTCAAGACACATTTAATATAAATAATCTTTTCACGTACAATAGGACTAGGCCGAAACTGGCCCAGGACGCTCTCGTCCCATGGTAACTAATGTTCTAACAAAATACATAACAGTGGTGCCATAGGCTACACAAGTGTATCCACAACACCATAAACCCATTTTAAAGTTTTTCATTAACTTATTAGTCACTTCACCACCAGTTGAAAAGGCTGTATCCCCGCCCTCATCAAGTGAACACTAACTCCACCCCTTCAGGATAGGTAAATATATTAGGATTCCTTACGTTTTAAATCCCTATAGAATTATATAAGTATCATTCTTTATGAAAATCTATAAGAACTAATATCTATGCTTGAGATTTTCTTTTAGTAATCATAAGACGGCTGCTGCTGAACATCGGTTGATAGTTAACTCTGCTTGCTGGAACTGTTTCCTGAAACTGCACTGCTTGAAGTTACCAGGAACCTGCTTTCATCAATCAAACAATTGTTGAACTGTATCGATGATTAATAGACTTGCCCTTAATCAAACCCTGAATGGTTTCTATTGTTAAAACATTATGAATTGATCATTAGTACACGTAGCCCCTCTCCCATTTACTTGCATATATCCCATTTTCAATAAAAAGGCACGATGATTCCTAGCAGTTGTCACTCCTCAGAGAGCGATCTTAGAGGAGTGTCCGGCTTAGGACGTGCATGAAAAAGCACGAGGCCTTTGTCTTTCTTTCCTTCCAGCATCGCCTCCATCGAGCAAACCCACCCCCATCGAGGCTGGTCCCCGGCAACCCACATACTCATTAAGATGTTTTTTTCATGTTTTTTCTTTTTAATTTTTACCATTCTAAGGAATTTTTGCATTTCCAAAGTGATTAATGAAGTTGAACATCTTTAAAAATGTTTATTTGCTATCCATACAGCCTTTATTGGTGAAGTACTTCTTCCCCCAAATTTCTTCAGTTTGTATTGAGTTACTTGTCTGGTTATTATGTTTTTCCAAGTTTATACCCCACATTTCCAATTTAATAGCAGTATCATCTGAAGAGCAAAATTTTATATTTTATAATGTTTAATTTATTGACCTTTAGCATTTTGTGCTTTTTATGACCTAACCAATATCTATTCTATACTAAAGGGAAATAAGATGGTAGACAATTACATGTTTAGATCTTACATTTAGTTATCTGACCCACTGCAAGTTAATTGTGTTTTGAAATAAATGTTCACTTTCTTTCTTCCTCTCCCAATCTATCTCTTCCTTCCTTCTTTTTTACAGTATATCCATTTTTTCCAGAATCATTTCTTACAAAGATCATTTCTTCATCGAATGGTTTTGTCATGTTTTAAACATCATTGATACACGTACGGGCCTATCATTAGATTTTCAAGTCTAGTTCATTAATCTATATGCCTTTTTCCCT
>NW_006207163.1:886849-889509 GCF_000334495.1 Tupaia belangeri chinensis
TTCTTTTTCAGTATTCCTTTTTTGCAGCATTGTTTTAGCTGTTCTCACTTATCCTTCCCTATAAATTTTAGAAAGAGCTTGTCTATTTTTATAAGCAAAGTGTCTTGGAATATTTATTGGGATGCGTTCACTAGGTGAATTGATACTTGGACAAAATAGCTGCTCTTCTAATTCATAAACACAGTATAGACATTTAGTTTTCCCAGCAATGTTGTGAAGTGTTCACTGCAGAAATTTGGCACATAGTTTGTTAGTGTCATATTTTGATCTTTTTTTAAATGCCTATTTCTCATTCTGTTTTGCAACTATGTAGAAATGCAATTGATGTATGTACATTGACATTATAGCCCTCAAATTTTCTAAACTTGTATTATTCATATAACAGTTTAAAATATTTTAAGTTTTATACATGGATGTCATTTTTTTTTTTTTTTTGGAGAAGTTTTTGCTATAGGGCGCTTGTGCTCACCAGACAGAGAACGACAGAGAGACAGAAAGTGAGAAATCACCCCCCCAGGGGGGATGGCCATGCCGCAATCCCTTCTCCTCCATTCTCCTCTCGGGATCTTGGGCACGCACACACATGCACCCGGCACGAGTTTTAAGCCACCGTGTTTGGGACTCGAACCACGGTCGACTACATGGGAGACTGGCGACATAACCATTACGCTAACTGCTGACCCCCACAGACTGTAGCAAAGTGGTTAAGGCAGCTCTTTCCTACATGGCCAACAGCATGGTTCGAGTCTTGAACCTTCAGGCTTAAAAAACATGCTGTGTGTGTGTGTGTGTGTGTGTGTGTGTGTGTGTGTGTGTATGTGCATGTGTTCCCCCAAAAAATCCCAAGAGGAGAATGGAGGAGGGGATTATAGCATGGCCATATCATTTAGGGCATCATTTCTCATTCTCACTTTCCCCTGTCTCTGGGAAGAGCTTGTGCTGTATAGCAAAAAGAAAAAAGAAAAAAGAAAAAAAAAAAAGCAAGTTTTCTTTTTTTTCTATTTATTTTATATTTATTTTACTTTATTTTTAGCTGGTTAGAGCCTGCAACAAATCAATGAGTAGAAATGATGACAATGGGGGGCCAGCAGGGGGTATAGTGGCTAAGGCACTGGACTTCCACATGGTTGACCATGGTTTGAGTCCTAGACCCAGTGGTTTGAAACACACTAGGTGCATGTAAATGGGTGTCCAAGGTAGAATGGAGGAGTAGCGATTTTAGCATGGACATCCCCCCGGGGGGCAATTTCTCACTCTGTTTTTCTCTATGTCTCTGGGGTGAGCACATGTGTGATATAGAGAAATTCTCTCTTAAAAAAAAAAAAGAAAAAGAAAGAAATAGTAATGATGGGAATCTTTTTCTTTTCCTTAATCTTGAGCTGCAGACTTTCCACGGATATCCTTTAGCAGACTGAGGAAGTTTCCTCTTATTTGTTTACTGAAAGTATCGTAGATTCTAGATTTTTGCTTAAAAAATGACTGGACCAGCTGCTGTGGTACAGCATTAGTATAACACTCTATGATGTAAAGGTCATGTGGAAAAGTTCTAATTCATGTCCTGAGGTCTTCTCTTGTACACCAAGCATGCTAATACATGTTTGTGACCTGGGTGGCTCAGGCTAAGGGTAGGTCCAGTCGATGGCATAAGGACCCTGCTCAAGATCTCTTTTTCTTTAACATAGATGAAATAAATAAAATTTCAAAGAAGTATTTTTCTCCAGTGATTATGAAAATGATGCAGTTGATTTCTAATCCAATATTAGGATGATTAGCATTAATGTTTTTAGATGTTGAACTGATGTAAGTGATCTTATGATAATATCCCTTTTGTACATTGTTGTATTTGTTTCTTTGAAATGTAGCTTTAAAATGTTTTATATTTATGTTTATAACAGATATTGTTCTGTTTTTCTTTTCTTGTAATGTGTTTGTTTTATGTATAAAAATAATGCTAGCAACATAAAATTATTGGGGAATCATTCTTTTTAATTATATGGAGGAGTTTGTTAGAATTTTATTTTTTTCTTTGGTAGATAGATTGGACCAATTATGTCATCAGATTCTGCATTTTCTTTGATGGAAGCATATAAGCTACAAATTCAACTTATTTAATAATAGTAAGACTATTCAGACCATCTATATATTCTTGTGTGATTGGTGATAGGTGGTTCTTTCAAGAGTTTAATCAATATCTTCTAAATCAAGTGCTTATATGAGCACTTAATTTTTCATAATAGTTCTTATTGACACATTGTATACATATAACATAAGTAATGTCTTTTACTCTTTATTGAGATCAGATTTTTTAAAATGTATTTTTCTTGAATCAGAAAGAGAGAAATTATATCACCAGCAGTCATACATAATAGTCATTTGTTACATATAAGTCATGAAAAACTGCTAAAATACAACCTTGTAAAAAACATTGATGAATACATTAATTTATGGAGACAATTTACATGTAAATTTGTGATTCTTAAAGACCTCTTTTTTCTACATTGCTCATAAAGATTGATTATAACTAATTTATAAGTGTTTTGCAAGTTTCATTGATGAAAATAATAAAACATTTTTAAAAAATTCTTTGAAGAACTATGCATTTTTACTTCGTTTTTTATTATTTTTTAAAATTGGAGATACATGTGTAGGTTTGTGTCAGC
>NW_006207163.1:889674-948226 GCF_000334495.1 Tupaia belangeri chinensis
GAAGATGGGACATAGCAGAGGGTGGGGGATGGGGAATCAGGGATGGCAAGACAAAGGGCAAGGTATGCAGGACGTAAGAATTGGAAAATTATTTGCTGAGAACATGTATGTGGATGTGCTTGATTGAGCCAATGCACAGTGTATTTTGGATGGAAAATTCATTTGTGTGTTGTGATGGTGTAAAGTGAATTAATAAAAAAAAAAAAAATTTGATCGGAGAGGCAGAAAGAGAAAGAAAGGGAAAGTGAGAAAGCAAGCCACCAGGTCCGGGATTTGAATCACGGTAGACCATGTAGGAATCCAACATTTTAACCACTGTGCCACCTGCAAGCTCCATAAAGCATTTTTTTCAATTCACAGTATATAAATTAATTTTATTAATATTAATTTGACAGACTTGTTAGGACTATATTACATAAAAAGAAGACTATATTTAAAATTAAAAAAATGAGAAAAATATTAAAATCCAGAAACAGAATATTTTTGTTTTTGTTTTTATCTGTTTAGGTTTTGTTTTTAACCTAAAAAACAGAAAAACTATTACTGGGTTAGCAACCTTTATAATAGTCACCTACTCTGTGTAAGACACATGGGTAGGTATTGTAAATTTATAAAGATAAGTGGACATTTTTCTCTTAGAGTAAGAATAGCTTATTTTTATTGCAATATCGTGATGAATTATTGAATACATTAGTAATGGTTAGTTGAGAATTCAAAACAAATTATTTTGGTTTTCTTTTTCTAGCAGGCAAATTATATGTTTAGAAATATGCAGATCTTCTTCTTTGTAACTATATATATATTTGTTTTGTTATCAAGTGAAGGGAAGAAAACTGTTTGATACATTATTAAGTTGATATTGTATTCTTCAAGAGAAAAACAACTCTAATATTTAATGAGTCATTTCTAAATCCAATTGCCATTTCTGTGGACTACTTTTATGTGCTATTTTTCTGTTACCATCAGAATGTCTACATAATCACAGAGAATGCATGTTATTTTCAACTAAAATATATTTTAAATGCTCTTTAAACATTTAGTTTCATTAAAACTAAATAAGCATATAAGATCAAAATATTTGAAAGATAGTTCTCATGTGCGCATTCAAATGTTGATTAATAATGACATTCGTGATGAGTTGGTTGTTTATCTCATCATAAACTAGCAATATAAAAATTTTAATACTTTCACTCAGAAAATTGATGCTTGTGATAGGTTATTAAATAACTACTGTTTAATAACCTGAGTGTAAAATTTGAGATATTCAGAAATTTCTTCAAGAAGTAACTGGATATATTTTACACTTCACTGAAATTGCTTTGAAGTTTCCCTAACAAAGATAGTAAATGACTGAAATATAAGCCTACTACTCTCACCAAAGCTTTTTAAATTTTTACTGAAAAAGTTACTGTATAAATGTCATGGTACTCATAGACTGACAGGAAGAAATGGTCACTATCTATTTTCCTCAGTTGATGTAGTCGCTTCTGGAACGTCACTGAGAAAGACACAGAGTCATACAACACAGACAGGCTTCAGGGTATCCAGTCTTTGGAGATTTCCTGACAAGAAACTTAAAATGATAGCAGTTAACTATTAAAAGAAAAAATTAGAGGGACGAGGAGGAATGGATAAAATAGACAACGTGGAAAGTTTACTTAATTACTGAAAAAATGCATTTTCTAGATATGAAACATGATGACTGAAATAAAGACAATATTTGGTTTCAATAATGAATAAACCCAGGAAAAGATCTGATAAAAATGAAAAATCATGGTAATGGAAAATACATTGAAGCACACAGAAGAAAAAAGTTTGAAACATACAGAAAAGAATATAAATGAAAGATCTGATCCATGCATAATTGAAGTCCCATAAAATGTAAAGTGTCAAAAAAAAGTATGGCATTAATAATATTTAAAAGCTAGTGGTCATATATTTTTTAAAAATATTTAAAATTTAAAGCTATAGATCTAAGGAGGATTATGACCTCTAGCGAGGTAGATAAATATAAAGAACAACACTGAGCTCATTACAGTAAAACTACAAGAATAAACATTGGAATGAAACAAACTCCAGTAATAGCAAGAGGAGGGAAGAGGATATTAATCTTCATGAGAATGACAGAAATACTGGGGCGTGGGTCTCAACAGTAGTAGTAGAACCTAGAAATTGGATGATATTTGCTCATACATGTATTAAGATTTTTTTTTCTTTTTCTATCTTCATTCATCCACGTATTATCTTTCATCTAAATCTTCATAGAAAATGTCAGGTAAATTCACATTCTGGAACACCATCTTGGATATCTCAACAAGTAATTTAAACTTACATCTTTCGGTCCGAACTTATTTGTTCATTCTTCATATTTCTTCATTTTCTAGTATTCATCAGAATGGGTTGCTACTAAATTCTGAATGAATTTCCAATGCCCCTGAAGCCTGACATTTCAATTGCTAGATGAGTTTCATAGACTTGTTTGCCTGGTGTGTGTTAATCTTGTTCTTTTCTGTCAAAGCAGTGTTAACTATTTCTAAGACTATAAAATGCATAATTCCCTGACAGACATATCAGTCCATAAACTCAAGGTCAACTGCTGCTGTGGTCAATATCATAAACTTAGAACCCCTGACAAACATATCAGTCCATAAACTCAAGGTCAGCTGCTGTGGTCAATATCATAAACTTAGAACATAGCACAACACCTGGTACATTACTGGTTCTCAGTAAACATTTAAGGAATGAGCTCATACTTATTTGCTTCTGTATGCATTCTTACAATAACTCCTGCCACTTAAATTAATCTGGATCTGCAGTTTCCTTGCAATGGAGGAAAGCCAACCTCATTTTAGCTACCTGTGGTTCCCCCCAGATATCATTCTCTCCTTTTCCACCAAGCCTTTGACCCTTTACTACCCACCCCAAGAGTCTCCACCTGCTTTTCCATTCAACTCTGTCTTGTTTATTCTCACAATATAGTCGAAGTTGCCCCTTTTCCTTGAAGCATGCTTCAACTCAGAGAGTCTAGTTTAAATGTCTTTTTGCAATCTTATAAACAGGTGCTAGATGGCCAATATCAGTCAAATTCTCTTCTACAATAAACCAATATCTCAGGAACTATGAATATGTTAATGATGGAAACCCTTCTAATTTGGTGTAGAGTGCAAAAATTGTGGTCAGTAAATACTTATTGTATAAAAAACCTAAGTGAAAAATTCTGGCAATGATTCAGTAATCTCATTCGGTTGTTCTTTTAGCTGAAAACAAAAAGAAGTGCCAAATGCTTCAGAGATCAAATTTCAACAAATCAACTTGGTGTGTTGCTTAAGGAGGCTGGATGGAGCTCACATTCCAACCTCACAGCTGATGCCTGGATCTGACAGCTTGAAAAATACACTGGGTATGTATGTGGGTGCCCAAAGTACCAAAAGGAGGGAGAAGTGGACAAGGAATTGAATTGTGATCATCTCTCTCTGTCTCTCTCCTGCATGCACCCATACGCTCTGACAAATTTCAAAGATAAAAAATTTTCTCCATAAATTTTACATTTCAAAATGCATGTTATTGGACTGGCAGATGGTGTAATGGTTACGTCACTGGACTTCCACATGATTGACCATGGTTCAAGGTCTAGATCCAGCAGCTTAAACTCACACCAGGCATGTATGCATGCATGCCCAAAATCCTGAGAGAGGAATGGATGAGAAGGGATTGCAGCGTGGCCATCCTCTGGTGGGGGGGAAATGGAGTGATTTCTTGCTTTCTGTTTCTCTGTTGTTCCAGCAAGCTCATGTGCCCTAAAGGAAAAATCTCTGTCAAAAAAAAAAAAAAAAAGCATGTTATTACTTCAATCATCCATTTAATACATGAACTAATTCACTGTTTCAGCATTATAGTATTGAATGACTGAGTACATGTTAAACACATAGCATTAGAGCTTAAAGCATATTAGTATTGACCCTGAAGAGAAAAAAAAGTTGGAGGAAATAATGCCTGCTACTTTTGTAAGAGCTGCTGATCTGCAAACAAGTACAATGTAATATAATGACCGAAGTATATATCAGCTACAGTGCTTACACTGATGAAGGAATATTCTGCTCCACTGGGAGGGAGAGTTAAACAGAGACTTTTGAAGGACACTGATAAATTTGAGAGTTGAGAATTCCAAAGAAGGAAAAGGAGGAAATTTCATGCATAGGATAACATGCCTGAATGAATAAAGAAAAATTTAAAAAATAGTTAAAACATTGTATTTCCTAAAAATTACTTCAGTGTAACATGTTGTAGGAGAAAAACTAGTAAATGAATAGGCAGACGAGGTAAGAAGGGGCTACTTTTAGGGTCTTGTGCTTTGTATACTTAAAGTTTCTGACTTTTTCTGTGCTGATAGTAGTAAATCTTCACTAGTTTTTTAAGTAATGAGATGATATGATTATTGATGCAGAAATAACACCCTGTGAGCCATGTCTACACTTTGGAGAGCAAAAACTAGAACAGAAAAGACCAATTTAACAGTAATTGCATGGATGACAATAGAATGAACTGAAACAAGCACAGTGAATATAGAAACGATTTTGATCTGAGAAAACAAGCACATAATAGAATTAAATAAGACATAGTTGCCTATTATATATGGGCAACAGAAGCATGTAAATTAAATGCTGATAAAAATCGATTTCTAGTTTAAGTGGGCAATATCACAGTGGTGTTGAAGCAGGCCTACTTGAGGGTTAGCAGGTCTGTGGCCATTTTGAAAGAAGAAAAGCCTCTAGTGAGAATAATCTGACCAGAAGCTTCGCCATAGGGAGATCTGTTTGAGGAATGGTCATATGAAAAACCAGGAATGGATATTTGAAGCAAAATAACAATTAGGATCATTACTCAGGGGAAAGCCACTGACTGACTGATCACAATGAGAAATGATTTGGACATGCTTCTATCTATAATATAAATATTGAGAACTTGTGAGTTTTATGAGACAGGTTGATGGTGCTTGCTGTCTGTCTCTTTGTAACCAGTTACAGAAATAAACTTCGTTTTTTCCAGCTTCTGTATCTTGTTCATTGACTGGGAGAAGCAGCAGCAGGACTTGGCTGATAACAGTGCCATTCACAGCAATATGGATAATGAAAGGAAGAATAATAGGTGAATCTTATTTTTATATAAAGAAACCATTTGCTAGTAGTAGTGAGTAAACAAAAATCATAATTTCATAATATTGCTTTATTATTTTTGTTGTAGTTGGTTCAGCTACTGGTAATTTTTTTTTTTCTTCTTTGCATTAAAGAAGGAATAAAAATGAAAGTGATTCAATGTGAACTTTTTTGCATTAAATAAGGAATAAAAATGAAAGTGATTCAATGTGAAAGTGTAATGATGTTACCGATGTTCATCCTGGGATTCAAGGAGAAACTTACAGCTTTTCAAAGGTATCCACATACAGTAAGTGTGATAAAAGAGCCAGCATTCACACTCTTGTAGGTATACGTATTTGCTTTTATCTTTTCCTTTTGGAGTATTCTATATCAAATTCACTAGGGACATTTCACAAGAATATATTACTGTTTGCCACAGAAAAGGGAAAAATAGCTTGCACAGTAATTATGACCAGTTTGCAAAGGGAAATGAAATGATGTTTGTGTCTGAAGATGAGGTTTTTTCTCTTTATTCTTTCTTTTTCTTTCTTCCTTTCTTCCTTTCTTATCAGCTTCTTCCTCCTTCTTCTCTCTAAGGTCTTAGGTGCATTTGTTCTTCTCATGCATACCTGTAAGGATTGGTAAATAAACTGAAAGTTACAACTTAAATCAGAAGGCAAATCAAGTCAATTATCATTGGTGAATTTCTTAAAGAGTGACAATAGCAAACATTGCTAAAAAATTTAATATTTAATATGAGAAGCCTTTATTCTGTAAGTACTGATGCAAATTTTTCCTTGCATGCACGTTGCTAAGCAACAGGCCTGAATATGTTTTTGTTGACCGTCAACACAACACTGTGCAGTCCCAAGAAGTAGGCATTTCCCTAAACTGCTTTTGAGCTATCATATCACATTACACAAGTCATACTTTGTTTTTAAGAGAGATATTTTTACTATAGTGCACTTGTGCTTACCAGATAGTCAGAGAGACAGAGAGACAGCGAGTGAGAAGTAGCCTCCCTGGGGGATGACCATGCCACAGTTTTTTCTTCTCCATTCTCCTGTCGGAATTGTGGTCATGCACGCGCATGAGCCCAGTGTGTTTCAAGCCACCAGGCTAGGACTTAAACCTCTGTTGGCCATGTGAGAGTCCAGTGATGAAACCATTATGCCGCTTGCTGGTCCCTACAAGCTGGTCCTTACATTCTTAAAATGAGTGTTCTGTACAAATGAACATGCTAAGCATGATATACATGTTTACATAATTCAAAACTGCCTCTAGTCAATAACTATTATGACAGAACCCAGAACCATTATAGTTAAAAGCAAAACTATAAAATATGCAATTAGTTTGGATAGAAGTGATTAAAAAAAACCTGGGACCAGCAGTTGGTGTAATGGCTATTTCACTGGACTCCCACGTAGCTGATCATGGTTCGAGTTCCAGACCCAGTGCCTTAAACTCACACAAGGCACTTTTGCGTGCCCGCCCAAGATCCTGAGAAAGGAGAAAGGATTGTGGCATGGCCATCTCCCCGGGGGTGATTTCTTGTTTTATTGTCTCTGTCTGTCTCATCTTTGTGGCGAGAACATGTGCCCTATAGTAAAAACCTCTCCCCCACTCCAAAAAAAAAGTGATGAAAATCTTTAAATTATATGAAAAAAATCAGAGGTATATATTTTTAAAAAATGATTGCATGACCAGAATAATGTAGAAATTATTCTAATCTTTATTAAAAAATTAGCAGATACCACACACTGACTTAAGTTGAAGTATTTTATATGTCTTATGATTTGTTATAGTTAATGTATGTCATGACTCCTATAAATATATATGTATATATGGAGTTATCATAATGTCAATATGTATTAACTGAAGGTGAGAGATGGGCAATCAAATTCTAAGATAAAGATGCACAAATTCTTCCAGGAAAAATGGAAAAAAGGAGTGAAGGTCATTCATTACATTAAGATGTATGGTTACCAAATCAGAATTTCAGGTTTGTTTATTATAGAAGAAAGGTCTGGGGAGATTATATAAAAGATAAATTCATAATTCCAGAAATAAGCCATGCTTGATGTGTTATGTACTAATTCAGGGATAAAGAAAGTGCCCCACTTGTTTTCTTCCCTGTAATTTGATATCTTGGTAAGTAGGATTTTAGCCTATGAAGAAAATAAATAAGTAAATCATGCCTAATTTCTGCCAACCGTTGTTAAATTCAATCATGAAATTTGGTTCAGGAGCAGAGGCTACTACGTTCCCTAACCAATGATAGACACTTTTGATTTTAAGTTTTGAATATAATTTGCTTATAATAATGTCACATGTTTCTTGCAGGAACAGAGCCCAAAGTTATGTTGTGTCACAAGCTTGTTAAGAAGTAGCATTTCTAATATTGTTCTAATATCCAATTAGTATGTTTCCAAAGAGGAATAAAGAATACAGATGGTTTATCACTTGTTCAGGGAAGTAATGCTGGATAAAAACAAAAGTCACAAGAGTACACACAAAAAGCAAAAGAAACATTAAATCAGTTTTTAAAAAGCCTATGCCTAAATTACTTTAACCAAAGTGGAATACCTGATATATACACTACAAGAGGCAATGATAATAGAAAAAACTCAGCCAAGCACAGTTTCAGTTTGATATTACTTTATTTTTTCACTTTCATACTATCCATTCATTTTATCAACCTTTTTCATTTTCTTTGTATACAAATTATGGACCATGTTACATCATCCCAAATCCCTTTAGCTTACCTAAGTATGCTTGTATGGCACCCCATAAGTAAGACCAAGGAACTAGAGCTCTTGGTCAGAATGCCTGCATGTGAATTTGCAACTTCCAGTCTGTGTAAAAATCTTTTCTCTGTGCCTATTTTTACTCACAAATATAAAAGTGCATTTTGTTAGATTACTGTAATTATAGGAGACAATAATCTATGCAATAGGACATAGAACTATGACAATTGCATAATACTCTGGCTTTTATTTTTATTATTATCCAAAATAATAGTCAATCTTGATTATGTTTAATCATTTGGGATACATTTTAAAATATTTTTTTGCTATAAGCTATGTACACTCACCAGAGAGAGACAGAAAGAGAGAGAAGAAAAGGGAGAAATTATCCTTCAGAGGGGTGAGCTATGCCTTAATCCCCTCTCCTCCAGTTTCCTCTCAGAAATTTGGCACACACATACACACACATCCGACATGATTCTTAAGCCATTGGATCCAAGACACTAACCTCACATCTGGCCATGTTCCACATCACGTGGTGGCCTGGGATGCATGTTTTGAGATGACAAAATAATTTGAATCAATTAAGATCAATATATTATCAATATATCAATATCATAATTATTAAAACAAAACTTTAAACAATAGAGATATTTTGTTATGTCATCTAACAAGTAATCTAGATATAAGTATTTGCAGTTTTGAAGTAATAATTCATTGAATAATCAAGTTCTTACAAACTTTCTTAAAAATTATGTCAGCCTTATGTCCTCAAGGTTGTAACTAATGGCTAAAAGAACTGCCTTATCACACCTTCACAGAACCAGATCTAATATGAAAGGGTAGAGAAAGTTTGCTCTTTTTTTTTTAATATATATAATCTGGAATGAGAATCCACATCAAAATTATATTTATCAGACTTATGACTCATGGATCAAAAGTAGGTCACATTTTCACTTCTTTTTTTTTTTAAGAGGTTTTTGCTATAGGGCACGTGCGCTTGACAGACAGACAGAGAGAGACAGAGAGACAGAAAGTGAAATCACCCCCCAGGGGGGATGGCCACGCCGCAATCCCTTCTCCTCCATTCTCCTCTTGGGATCTTGGGCACTCACGCACATGCACCCGGTGTGCGTTTTAAGCCATCGGGTCTGCGACACCAACCGCGTTTGACTACATGGGAGTCCAGCAACATAGCCATTACGCTAACTACTGGTCCTGCATTTTCACTCTTAAACAGTTACTAGTAAAGGGTATAAAATTACTTTGTTTAATGTAGACAAATAATAATTCATCTTCAGTGTTCGTGAAGGGGCTTGTGTTAATTCAGATACTGCAGCTCAAACAAATTGGGCTTACTAAACCGAGAAGATAAACTCTTAGCCAACAAATAGTGTCTGAAACCAACAATGTACTATGAATTAACTGCAACTTGTTGGCCAGAGTGGGGAAAGGAACAGTTAGCATTATTTTTATAATGAGCAGATTCTGCACAGAATAAAGTGCTAATTATTTGGTAAATGTAGTATCAACAGTATTTCTGAATAATTTTTATTTGCAAATTATTAATAGTGTATGTTTTTTTTTAAGAGAAAAAAAAATTTTGCTGTAGGGTAGATGCATGCCACAGAGAGACAGAAAGCAAGAAATCACTCTCCAGGGGGTATGGCCACACTGCAGTCCCTTCTCTGCTATTATCCTTTTGGAATTTTGAGCATATGCACACACTTTCCTGATGTGAGCTTTAAGTCACTGAGTCCAAGACTCAAACTGCAGTTTGCTATGTGAGAGTCCAGCAATGTAACCATTACCCCAACTGCTTGTCCCATTATTTTATGTTTTTAAGTGTAAATAATTTTAATATATTAGTTTTAATCAATGTGGAAATATAATTTCTAATGATTAACTGTCAATTTAAATTAAAAAAACAGGAGGTTTTATAATAAAAAGAGTGACTAAAAAGCTAGAAAAATTAATAGTGTTGAAGTACTTATACATTTATCATAAAGAAAATGATTAAAGCTAAATGTGTAAATTTCTAACAACGCAATATTTGCGGTTCTTTCTCAGTGCTACTAGGTAAAACTTATAGAGCTTTTGCTGGTAACTCAAAGTCATTCTACATATTGAAAGTATGAGCAGGATGCCCAAGCCCTACATAAATGCATGTGATTAGTTTAAAACATCTGAAGATATTGAATAAACATATCAACATGTCATACTGTAGAAAAAGCACAGAGGGACATGCCTAAATGCAAGCAATTCCATTTGCTTAGATAAATAGAACTTTTAATGCAAAAAAAAACATAGATGATTGCAAGAGTAAATTTTACATTTCTGTCTAGATATTAAAAAGTTTGTATGAGATGAAGTTTCTTTCCTGATCCATATCAATTTGTAAAGGTATGCAATTCAGTTTGATATGAAATATATCCTTCCGAAGTATAACAAAATCCAATTTACCAGTCAAATCCATTTAAATTAAAATTAAAGACTAATCTTTCTATAATCCCTTACTTGTTCCAAAATGATGAAAAAGTGAATAGGTATCTAAAGCGAACACTTAACTTATCCTAATTATTTTTATTTTATAGAAATTATCTTCTACAGGGAAGAAAAGGTAAATGGAAAGGTCACATTACTTTCTTTTTGTGACCAGTAAATTTATTAAAGCTCTGATAGAGAAATAAAAGACTGTCATATTTTCTCAGTCATAGAGAATGGAACTGCATAACAATTTTCTTTGAAACTAAGTCTGAAATATAGAAAATCTTTTCAACTCCCATAAAATTACCAAACAAGTATTCAAAGTTACAGAAAGTGCCATCTTTTGGAGAATCAGATATAATTCCAGGTAAAGTAGAAATGGAAATAATCTTTCTAAAATTTATACTGAAAGAAAAATAGCTAAAATAGGGATATATTGAAAAAGAATAAGAATGAAACTGTACTATCAGCTATCAAATTTGCTTACAAAGTTACCACATTTGATGATTTTGAATGTGGAAGTGATCTGGACTGATCTATGACTATCAAATGGTCAAATCTGACTTTTTTTTATGAATGAGGGGACTATTCTGGAAAATCCACTAGAAAGTTTTAAGATGAATCCAAGAAAACCAAGATGGTTATTTCTAACATGAAAATGTCATAGAACAGATAAAGATTGTTGAGATTCTGGTTATATTTTCAAGTTATAAGCAATAGAATTTGCACATATAGGGGTCTTCAAAAAGTTCATGAAAAATGTAATAAAAGTAAGAAATAATTTTCATACAAAATATTTTAAAATTCATTTACAGTTTCTTTGTGTGAATTTACCATAAAATGTTTGAAGACCACTCATATATTGGATGTGGAATATAAGAGATATATTAAAATAAAATGAGAAAAGATGTCTCCAAGTTTTTTGTTTGTTTGATTTGTTTTTAAATTTACTACAGGGAACATGCACTTGCAAGGGGGGTAGAGAGAGAAAGTGACAATGAGAAAGAAGGTAAGAGAGGGAAAGTGAGAAAGCACCCTCAGGGGAGATGACCACACTGCAATCCCTTCTCATTCATTCGCCTTTTGGGGCTTTAGGTATGTGTGGAGATGTGCCCAGCATGTTCTTCAAGCAACCGGGTTCAGGAGTCAAACCACTCATTTGGCCATGTGGGATTCAGCTGCCTTGACCACCATCCTACTGGCTTGCCCAGTGTCTCCAAGCATTTGAGCCTGAGCAACAAAAAGCAAGGAATTGGCTCACGCTGAGACAAATCAGCGTGTTGGAATAGGAAAGAGAGTTAGAGTTGTCTAGTATATCTCTAAAGGGAATTAGTGTAGTTTTAAGAAGTTCGGAAAGAAAATATAAATTGTGACATTATCACTGTGTAGATGATATTATTGTAAATTCTTTCTTTTGAAATATCTGATTAGATCTGATTTGTTATTCTATGAATCGTACATATATATCTGAGATCAAAGCTATATTTGAAAAGATTTTTACTTCTATTTAATTTTTTTTTGTCATTTAATTGAACATTTCTCTCCTGCATATCATACTGTTTAGTCTCTACAATATCTTCAACATTTTTCTCATGGTATTTTTCCCTTCCTCTTCAGGTTTAATTCACATCAGTATGTTTTCTGGTTAAAATATATATATTTTTTCCTTTCCTCATGAGATATTTGGGATACATTATCCTTGTATCATAAGACACAACCCAAAACACACAATCTTCGACTCCAGTTTTTAAATAATTCTGTTACACTGACTTTATCCTCCAGGTCTGGATAATGAAGAGGAAAAGTAAATTACTCTTAACTATTAAATATTTCAATTTACTCTCCAGGCTATATTTCCTGACTCTTCCTGCTGGTATTATTGCCATTCTATATAAATGTCAAAGATATTTATGATGCTGAACTTGATATCAATGGTTATTCCTACCTGTTCTGGTTATATGACCTAGGGGGCTGGCATATCATCCCATTATATGTAGACCATTCTATATAGGCCAGATGGCACTCTTCTTAACAAAGTTACCTATCACATATGAATTCAAGTCACATTTATTTCATAGGGACCGAGGCAAACCTGATGAAATGTCTGGCAGATAGAACTCACGAGTGTTGCTGAACAAGACCAGATTTTAAGAGAAACTTAAAGCCTGTGTAATAGCAAGAGAAGAAATTATTTAAAATATTTTAAAAAATAATTATCTATTTAATCGTATTTAATGTTATTTTTTTATTTTGCTATAGGGACTTATGCTGTAGTGGATGAGAGAGAGACAGAGAGAGAGAGAGAAAGTCAGAAAACAAGCTACCAGGTTCAGGACTCAAACTATGGTCAGCCCTGTGGGAGTCCAGTGCCTTATACCATGCCACCTGGTGGCCCTCATATCTGAAATATTAAATGGAAGAAAATAAACACTTTTGGTATCTCAAGCTCATCAGACTCCAAAATCTTGCTCTCTTTTAAAATGTAGTACAACACCTTTAATATATTCATATTTTCCCTTTTATTTTCATTAACTTACAAACCATAATCAGTGCCCACCATAAAAAAAGCATAGAACCAAAGCAGCAGATGACCACAAAAACAATAAAAATATTTGACCATGAATTACCTTCTGAATAAAACCTGACCCTTTTATGTACTTATCAATTTTTGTTTTTATTTATTTATTTATTTATTTTGGGGAGAGGTTTTTGCTATAGGGTGTGTGTGCTTGCCGGAAAAACAGAGAGAGACAGAAAGCGATAAATCACCCTTTGGGGGGATGGCCACACCACAATCCCTTCTCCTCCATTCTCCTCTTGGGATCTTGGGCATGCACACACATGCACCCGGCATGAGTTTAAGCCATGCGGTCCAAGACTCGAACTTTCGTCATATACATGGGAGTCCAGCGACATGGCCATTATGCCAAATGCCGATCCCAATTTTTATTTTTATTTTTTAATTTTTTTTTTCCAGAGGTCATCTGAGCTCACCAGAAAGAGTCAAAGAGGGAGAGGGAGAGGGTGTAATTTTGTAGTTGTTAGTGCCAGCAGATTCAGAGTCCTCTTGTGTCCTTGATTTTGATTTTCCCGTGCTTTTTGGAGTACCTAAACTTCTCGCAGAGTGAATTTTGATACTCTTTCTGCTGTAATTCTCTATTATTGTACTGAAGTCCTATTGGTGTGGTTACTGGGGATGGAGAAGTTTTCCATAAGCTTCTGATTAAATCACCATATGGTGTTGGTCCTGTGTTCCTAGACTTTGACCTTCATAAGTAAATCTTTTTTTTTTAGGTTATTTTTTTTCTTCTTTTTATTTTTAATTACTGTACTTTTAATTATCTTTACAACACACAAAATGAATTTTCCCAGTTTGAATATGCTGTATACTAGCCCAGTCAAAGATATTACTGTAGACATTATCAACAGATAATTTTTCATTTTTGTGTCTATTAAATGTTCTGCTTTGTTTGTTTGTTTGTTTGTTTTCCTTGATTCCCTGTCTCCCATCCCTTGTTTCCCATCTGCTGGCCAGGCTATGGTGTAAAGGGAATTCACCTACACAAACTACACGACTGGTGGGAATGAACTTAGTCCAGCCACTGTGGAGAACAATATGTAGGCTCATCAGAAACCTACAAATAGAACTACCATATGATCCAGCAATTTCCACTCCTGGTATCTACCCAAAAGATAAGAATATATTCTGTTGGAAAAACATTTGCAAATCCATGTTTATTGTAGCATTATTCACAATTGCTAAGATATGCAACCAACCCAAATGTCCTAGGACAGATGACGGATTGAAAAAGTGTGTCACTAGGATCAGCAGATGGTGTGATGGTTATGTTGCCAGATTCCCACTTAATCAACCACGGTTGAAGTTCTGAACCCAGTGGCTTAAACTCATGCTAGTCACATGTGCATGGATGCCCAAAATCCTGAGAGGAAAATAAAGAAGAGACTGTGGTATGGTCAACCCCTCGGGGACGATTTCTCATTTTCTGTCTCTGTCTCTCCAGCGAGTGCACATGACCTATAGCAAAAATCTCTCTCGAAAACAAACAAATAAATAAAAGAAACAAAGAAAGAAAGAAAGAAGGAAAAAAAGAAAAAGAAAACATGTGGCATATACGTGTATTTTAACATTTTTTTTTCTTTTTTCCCTTTAGGTAAGAGGGGAAGTCTAATGGGTTCTGTAGTAGGAGAATGTCCTTTGATTTGGTAGGATAAGGTGATTGTAGTTTTTTCCTCCTAGAGTTTGTCCTTGGTATGGAGAAGTCTCTGAGTGTACGTCACAGTTTTATTCTTCCTTTATACTTATCCTTCAAAAGAGGACATCATTCTTGGCTCATTGCCATAAGAACTTGAATAGTTTCCTGGAGGTAAAACCCATGAAAGTTGCTCTTCCAAACCCCAAAAGACTGCAGCTTCCTGGAGTATCTCATTCAAACTATTCTATATTCGTTCAACTCTTCTCTATCACCAGCTGCAGGTACCTACCAGTTTATGGCTCCAGTGGGTTGTGCTTCAGACAAGCAGATCTCAGTTCTGACTTTCCTACTCTACCGGAGACTTCAATCTCTGAATGTTAAAATGAAGTCATTGGCTTTTAATTTATTCTTTTTTTTTTTTTAAACCTTGCTGTAAGGAGGGAAACAAAAACTTCTGTACTGTTTATATGTTGGTCTTAAACGAAAATTTTCTCAATTTCTTTTCTTTCTTTTTTTTTTCCAGAGATTTTTTTCACTTTAGGGTGCATGTGTTTGCCAGAGAAAAAGGGAGAGACAGAGAGACAAAAAACAAATCACTCTCCCCTCAGGGGCCACATCACAATCTTTTCTCCTTTACTCACATCTCAGGATTTGGGGGCAAGTGAACACATGCTCCCTGTGAGTTTCAAGCCACCAGGTCCAGGACTTGAACTGTGGTCGGCCATGTGGGAGTCCAGTGCCTCAATCACTATGCCACTTCCTTTCCCCTCAATTATTTTTAATTGCAAATGTCTGATAGTTATCTCCATGTATTGTTTCAGTTCTTATTTCATATTTACTTTCTTTTAGCCTTTAGTTAGGGGAAAAATTGAACAGATGCAAATAATACAGTACCATGATTCCACAAAATCATCATTTAGCTTCATTAATATTTATACAAGAACACTATGATATCTTGTCATTTGAGATAAAACAAACAAACAAACAAAAAACTACAAGTATTACCAGCATTATGTCAAACACTTAAGACTCCAACTTGAAGAGGCCACCGCTGACAAGAGATGGTTTATCTGAGCATCCTTAAGGAACATGACTGCAATGATTAGAGTATTGCAAAGTTTTTTAAAATTTATGTTCATAATGATACAAATAAAAATGAATGATAATAAACTCATTATTTTAAAATCTCTTAAATAAAACGTTTGAAACATTTATCCCACATTTGCTAGCAGTCATCATTCAGTATAAAATAAGGATTATTTTCATTTATTTGAATACTTCATTTTAAAATATAAAGAAAAATGACAGAATTAAAATATTACCATTTTGCAGCTACTAATATTTTAAGGAAGCCTAGTATCAGCCATTGGAGCTAATATTGTTTTAAAAAAGACATTTAGATACTGTGTCCTTCTTAAAAAATATATAAATTCTGTTATGAAGTAGTGTTGTCAAAAATGAATAGCCTGAATCTAATAGTCTGTGTATGCTATTACGAAGTTATAGGAAATGCAGAGACAAGACAGGATGCTATTGTACACTGTGAGAATGTAATTTGCAAAATTCAGATGAAAAAATATAATACCAAATAACTCAGTTGTTTTAAAAATAATGACAACAAAAATTCAATAAAAGAAGTTTTAATATACTTAGTAAAATATAGTGAAGAATGAAGGATTACAAAGAGATAACTTCTGAACTTTCTCTTTCTAAGAACTAAAAGTACAATATATTTTGTGATCTATGTTTTTTCTTCTTTATTATTATTTCTCTTGTCAGGCAATTATAATGCCTTATGAATAGGTTTTCCAAAATCTATGTTGTACTGGTTTTTTTTTTGGGGGGGGGGGGGGGGGAGTCCAGCGACATAGCCATTACGCTAACTGCTGGTTCCCCTATGTTGTACTGTTTTTATTCTCTCAAACTACTCAGAGGTATCAGAAAACAATCCCAGAATCATATCCAAAATTATGAAAGAAATATGACAAATATGGTACACTGGAAAAAATGATAAAAATATTTAGAGAATTATAGTCTAAAGTAACTTACACATTATTTAAAGGAACAAATAATTGAAGCATTAAAGTGAGATTGGTTTTCGAAGTATATGACTTTCACTTCCATTCAACACTACATTTAGATAATCCTCCAAAATGCTAGAGTAAATACTTTTACAGCCTTGGTACAGATCACATGAATATAGAAAGAATTTAATACAGTTGGAGGAAATTTTAGAGTATGGTGTGATGATGAGTATGATGATAATGATTTTTATTTTGGGATGTAATTTCAAGGACATGAAGCAGAATACAAACTCAACTTTAAAAATTTAAACTTTCCATGATAATATATCACAACAGAAAAAGAGTTTTCCTCTTTTCAAATTGTAACAGTAGGCAAGCAAAGCACAGAAATAAGATTTATTAATTTCTTCAGCTTTAGACTATAAACAGAATTTATTTCCAAAATTAATCTCTTTTCACAAAGTTTTAATATTGAAAGTCCTTAATAGCATTTTAAACTTATGGAAAAATGGATCCTGTTCACGTTCCTTCCTATTTATGGCCTATAGCTCTGTTATGAAGTAGTGTTGTCAAAAATGAATAGCCTGAATCTAATAGTCTGTGTATGCTATTACGAAGTTATAGGAAATGCAGAGACAAGACAGGATGCTATTGTACACTGTGAGAATGTAATTTGCAAAATTCAGATGAAAAAATATAATACCAAATAACTCAGTTGTTTTAAAAATAATGACAACAAAAATTCAATAAAAGAAGTTTTAATATACTTAGTAAAATATAGTGAAGAATGAAGGATTACAAAGAGATAACTTCTGAACTTTCTCTTTCTAAGAACTAAAAGTACAATATATTTTGTGATCTATGTTTTTTCTTCTTTATTATTATTTCTCTTGTCAGGCAATTATAATGCCTTATGAATAGGTTTTCCAAAATCTATGTTGTACTGGTTTTTTTTTTGGGGGGGGGGGGGGGGGGGGTTTTTTCCTTGGGGGGTCGCCAGACAGACAAAGAGAGACATAGAGACAGAAAGCGAGAAATCACCCCCCAGGGGGGATGGCCACGCCGCAATCCCTTCTCCTCCATTCTCCTCTCGGGATCTTGGGCACGCACGCACACGCGCCCGGCATGAGTTTTTTAAGCCACCGGGTCCGGGACATGAACTGCGGTCGACTACGTGGGAGTCCAGCGACATAGCCATTACGCTAACTGCTGGTTCCCCTATGTTGTACTGTTTTTATTCTCTCAAACTACTCAGAGGTATCAGAAAACAATCCCAGAATCATATCCAAAATTATGAAAGAAATATGACAAATATGGTACACTGGAAAAAATGATAAAAATATTTAGAGAATTATAGTCTAAAGTAACTTACACATTATTTAAAGGAACAAATAATTGAAGCATTAAAGTGAGATTGGTTTTCGAAGTATATGACTTTCACTTCCATTCAACACTACATTTAGATAATCCTCCAAAATGCTAGAGTAAATACTTTTACAGCCTTGGTACAGATCACATGAATATAGAAAGAATTTAATACAGTTGGAGGAAATTTTAGAGTATGGTGTGATGATGAGTATGATGATAATGATTTTTATTTTGGGATGTAATTTCAAGGACATGAAGCAGAATACAAACTCAACTTTAAAAATTTAAACTTTCCATGATAATATATCACAACAGAAAAAGAGTTTTCCTCTTTTCAAATTGTAACAGTAGGCAAGCAAAGCACAGAAATAAGATTTATTAATTTCTTCAGCTTTAGACTATAAACAGAATTTATTTCCAAAATTAATCTCTTTTCACAAAGTTTTAATATTGAAAGTCCTTAATAGCATTTTAAACTTATGGAAAAATGGATCCTGTTCACGTTCCTTCCTATTTATGGCCTATAGCTAAGTTTCTAAAATGACTGAAGAGGGAGAGAGTTTTTTCTTTTAATAGGTTGAGTTTTGGGGAAAAACATTTTGATTGTAATATTTAGTTTTATTAGTATACAAAAAATATATTCATTTATTGGTTTGAGTCAAGAAAGTTTCTTCATCTGAAAACAGTTATGGCTCCAATATAAATTTCATTGTTTATAACCGTTACTAGTCATTCATTGTCACATTGTTACATACAATCTATCTCAAAATGTACATTAAGCATCTGCTCCCAAGTTCACAGCTCTGAAAGCAGCTACAGTTCATTCCATTTTGACTGGGCTCAGCTGTGAAGATCTTGGACTGTGCTGGAGCTTTATCTCAAGGCCGTTCTTGACTTCTGAAACCTTTCTGACTGGAGAGACTAAAGATGGAAAAACTTCTATTTCTAAATCCAGTTTGTTCCAAAATTTCCAGGCTCTCTGGAGAGACAGAAAGCAAAAAAAAAAATCACCTCTCCAGGGGAGATGGTCTTGCCACAGTCCCTTCTTCTCCATTCTGCTTGGAATCCTCAGCTTGCATGCACACGTGACTGGTGTCAGTTTTAACCCTTTAACCCACCTGGTCTGGGGCTTGAACCACGATTGACTATGTGGGAGTCCAGCGACATAACCGTTACATCATCTGCTGGTACCAGTCTTTCTTAATTCTGTATGCAAACTTGCCTGTCTTCTTTTGTTTTCCAAGCTCCTATTAGTTTTCTCAACTCCTGAGAGCTAGTCCCAAAGGCCATGCCATGTATATTAGGGTTTTATTATGGCAGCACTCTGCTTCTGGGTGCCAACCCCTTGATCTCTCAGCTATGGACTCAATAATGCTTAAAGACAATTCACCCAAACTTCAGTGACATACAATAATAGTAAGAATTCATTCTACTCTTCATAGGTTTCTAGTCCTGCTATGAGTTTGCTAACCTGAGTTGAGATGGGTATGATGACTCTACTTTGAACTATGAGTCTGGATAAGCTTAGCTCCACACCATACGTTGGCCTCAGGTAGGCCCTCCATGGGCTCATGCTAAGGCTAAGACTAAAAGAACTCTTGGCTCCTTGAAAGAAACTCTTCTCGGGGCTGGCAGGTGACGCGGTGGTTAAGGACACTGGACTCTCACATGGCCAACCATGGTTCATGTCCCGGACCTAGTGGCTTGCTTTCTCACTTTTTTTCTCTCTTGCTCTACCCCTCTCTGGTCATATTATAAATAAATAAATAGCTAAATAATTCTTTTTTTAAAAAAGAAAGAAGCTCTTCTCATGGCAATGGCAGAAATGCAAGAGGGCACACCTACATACTCACATGCACTGAACACTCCTCTCCCATCAAACCTGGTAACAGTCCTTAGCAACAGCAGTTCATGAGAAGAGCATATATACATAGAAGTATGTATAATTGGAACCCATAATGTAATCCTCTATGATAATATAAATGTATGGTAATTGTTTTATATTAATTGCCAAAAGTCTATTTTAATGTCATTCACATAGAAATTATGTACTGCCTTGGTAATAATAAGCTTAATTTAAAAATAAAAAAAACATAAACCAGGTTTCAAACATAAAACCCTTTTATAATCTGAAGTATGATAAATAAATTGCACACCAATTTACCAGTGGAAATATATTCCTGCTAATGTAAACTCTTTAACCTTTGAACACTAATTTTAACTCAATTTGCTCCTATTATATATGTGTAAATAGAAGATACTCCAGGTCAATGCCACCTGCAAGGAGACAAACATAGCAAAGATTACAGAGCAGATTTGCTCACAGATTTGCTTAGTTGGAACCAGTCTCCCCTGTGAGCACTCTTTCGAAGGTCAGTAAAGACAGGAATTGTCTTATTTTTGCCAACCACTTCTTTCCCATTCACACTTTTTATGTACTTACCTTTGTTTAATGGTGTCTTGAATTTTCTGCCATTTACCTACCAGGAATTTATTCACTTTCCTGTGAAGGCAGAGCTATGGTAAATAATTTCTATCTATCTCCCTTCTTCAACTTTTGAACAAAAGAATGGTGTTTCTCAGACTGAAAACAGTTAAAATGATGTGACAGCAATCTGCTATCAGTTTTCTACATTACCATTGAGTTATACTCCCTTGCCTTCCCAGAGGTAGATGAAAAAGCTTATTATGGGAGTCGTCATGAAGTTGACCACTTGCATCTTTCAATTTCCACAGACAGAATAATCAGTCATCTTCCCTCCTATAAGAGAAATAGAGAGGTTCTTCTCTTTCTAATTTTTTTTTTTTTTGGAGAGTTTTTGGCTAAAGGGCATGTGCCCTCGCTAGAAAGAAAGAGCGAGACAGAGAGACAGAAAGTGAGAAATCACCCCCTCCAGGGGGGATGGCCACGCCGCAATCCCTTCTCCTCCATTCTCCTCTTGTGATCTTGGGTATGCACACACATGTGCCAGGCATGAGTTTAAGCCACTTGGACCAGGACTCAAACCATGGTCGACTACATGGGAGTCCAGTAACATAGTTATTATGCCAACTGCTTGCCCCTTCTCTAATTTTTATTTTCCTCCACATCTGCCGGTTGGCACAGAACTCACTCTGCTTAATGAACAACACTGCTTGTCCACTGTCACAGCTAAAAAGTTCTTTCCCAGTAACAGTCTGTTAAGTCTGTAAATCTAAATGGTTTGGCCAGCATGGGTCTTAGCTGTAAGTGTAGGTAACTGGTTATGAAGTTTCTAGCAATAATGGAGAGGCTGTTGCTTAGCTTGGGCTACCATAAGAAAATACTATAGCTTGTAGGCTTAGACCACAGTAATTTATTTCTTACTATCTAGAGGTTCAAAGTCTGAAATTAGAGTGCCATGATGGTTGGGTCTTGAGAGGATCCCCTTGCTGGCTAGCAGATTGTTATGTTGTATCGTGTGCTTACATGACAGAAAGATAGTTCTGGTATCTCCTCCTCTTCTTTTAAAGGCATGAATCCCATTACGGGGATTCTGTCCGCATGACTTCATGCAACGCTCATGATCTCCTGATGTCATCGTATTGGGAGCTAGAGTTTCACCATGTGATGGGGGGAGGGCATAAACAATGCCCATATGCCATACACGAAAGTCTTGCTTAGACTATAGAGTGGAAACAACATCCTTGTCCAATGCCCAGACACGGGTCACTTCAAAGAATTAAAGCCTTTTTTATGGAAGGTAAGGCTGATACATTGAGGGAGATCGAGGACAGCATACGAAATATGTAATGTATGTTTTTTCCTTTGTCTCCCCAGAAGAGTTCCTAGGTTAAATAGAACAATGGTACATTAGGAAAAGAAAAAGGCCAAGTCCTTGGATGGGATTTGAAACACTGGTCCTGAACTAAACTTACAAATCTCTGTTGAATCGAAATGTCAAAAGGAAAAATAGTGCCTTATGGGGGAAAAATGACAAATGAACTTTTGCTTCAAGTCTGTTTCAATATAGGAGAATGTGTTAACAGAAACACACTTGAGAGCCTCCCCCCAGTTTTGAAGGGATTAATAGGAATATAAATCTGTGACAGCAGAATATCCATATTGGCTACCGAGCTGTTATGAGAGAGAGGACTGAAAAGTAATCAAGGGCCAGACAATGGGATTTCATGTATCTACGCCAATATAACAGATGAAAGCAGTACTGAAGACAGTTTTCTAGGAAGGTTCTGGTAAGTAGCAACAGTCTAATGTTCCTGTTGCAAAAACCAGGAAAATTCATCTAAATTACAAAAAGTATATTTTCAAAGAAAGGCATGAGAAGATTGTGGAAGAAATGAAATCTAGATAAACAAAAATTCCATTGAGAAGATTACTTTTCCTGAGTGAGTTGGTTACTATAGCCTTTATTTATTTATTTTAGAGAGAGTTTTTTGCTACAGGGCACATGCGCTCACTGGAAAAAATGAAGAACTGGAGACACAGAATGTGCAAAATCACCTCTGGGGAGATGGCCACGCCGTAGTCCCTTCTCCTCCGTTCTCCTCTAAGGATTTTGGGCAAGCACACCCATGCAACTGGTGTGTCTTTTGTGCCTTTTAAGCCACTGGGTCTGGGACTCAAATCATGGTCAACTACGTGGGAGTCCAGTGATGTAACCATT
The DNA here is from genome assembly GCF_000334495.1 of Tupaia belangeri chinensis. NCBI lineage: Eukaryota > Metazoa > Chordata > Mammalia > Scandentia > Tupaiidae > Tupaia > Tupaia belangeri. The sequence continues at coordinate 912,293 of NW_006207163.1, forward strand.
ACACCATGATTGACTACAGCCTCTTGTAGTCTCTGTGGACATTAATTCTGGGCATGGGCTGTGAGTCATGTTTGGCTCAAGCATAGAGACTCTGTTACATAAAGAAGAAACCAGACAACTTTTAGTTGACAGGCAGTGCAAGCATAAATAAAGTAGAGAAAGGGTCAGGGTCTCATACATTAGACTAATTCTCCCCATAGGACATCTTCTGAGTTCTTGTACTATATGGGAGTCTGGACAGTTCAGATAAAAGTTCTGAAATGCAGACTGAAATGTCCTACCTAAAAAAATAAAACAAAGTCCTATGGAGAGGAAGTGGCTGGTCTCATGCATATGACTGAATTCTTTTTAAGATATTTGCCAGGTTTTGAACCTGCATGAGAGGGAGAATATGGGGATCAGCTGAAAAATTCTAAGGGGCAGAGCTTGAAGTTTTATATTTTTAAAACTATTCTATTCTTATTATTACTATTATTTCTCTCTTTTTTAGTCATTGAGGATATTACTATAAGGGAACATGCACTCACTGGAGAGAGACAGAGAAGGAAAGTGAGAAATCAATTGCCCAGGGGAATGGCCATGGTGCAAACTGTCCTCTGTTTTTCTCTGGGGATTTTGGGCATGTATGCACATGCACACAGAATGTTTTTCAAGCCACAGGATCTGGAACTTGAACTGTACAGTTGGCCATGTGTATCCAGTTCCTTAAGAACTATGCTACCTGTTGGACCTTATCATTATTTTTAATTGCCAGAAGGTGTGTGTACTTACCAGAGAGAGACAGAGAGAGAGAGATAAAGTGCCCTCTGATGGGGTGTGGTCATGCTGCAATCTTTTTGTCTCCATTTTCTCATCATGTTGAGATATGGGGCATGCACACACATGTTCCTAGAGTGATTTTTTCTTTGTTTGTTTGTTTTTCAACCACTGGAGCCATAATTTGGACTGGAGCTGATCATGTAGGATCTGATTCCTTTAACAACTAGATTAAAGGACCAGCCTCTATCCTTGTTTTTAATGACGAATTTAGCTTGTTAATATTTCTAATGATGATGAAAATAGACTTTGAAAGTTTTTCAGGTATTTCCAAGTAATTATAAAGCTCTGATTTGTAGAGAGCACATGTGTGTTAAAATAATCACCCTGTAGGGGCCAGCCAGTGGCATAGTGGTTGGAGCAATGGACTCCCACATGGCTGACTGTGCTTAGAGTCCTGGATCCAGCAACTTGAAAATCATGCAAGGCATGTGTGCATGTGTGCCCAAAAATCCCAAGAAGAGAATGAAGGGATTGCAGCATGACCATCCCCCTTAGGAGCTGATTTCTCACTTTCTCTCCCTCTCTTCGGAGAGTGCATGTGTCCTATAGAAAAAATCCCTAAAAATAAAAAAAATAATAATCACCTTGAACCTATCTTGTGGGCCATTAGAGAAGCACATGAGCCACAAGCAGACACACATTTCTACTCTGTAAAGACAGTTATTTTCTCCTTCAGGTTCTCACACATGCCGGTCACTTGGTCTAGAGTGCCTGACTTTGACATGTCTCAGCTCTTATCTTTGAGATTTTTAGCTTCAAATAAATTGTAACTGACCATGTGGTAGACCCCCTTAATTTCCTGCTTGTACATTTTATTTCCTTTGGACAACTATAGATTACATATATTTTCCGGATTCATTTTCTCTTGCCATTTTCTTTTCTACAATATTAGCTCCATGAGGATAGGGACCACTTTTGCATCTTTCTCCTTTGCATATGTTCACAGTCCCTAGAGCATACCAGGTATACAATAATAATAATATTGATTTAATTAAACTGAATGAATCAATAAAATATAAAGTATATGTTGTGGTGATCATTATACTCATTTCTACTTTACATTTGTCACATTCACTTTGAACTATTTATAACTTTTCTAGGTTACAAGTTTTTATTCTGTCCATGAAAGAAAGCACATATTCACAATCACAATGTATTACACAATTTTGGCATGTTATTGTGATTATTATGATTCTAGAAATCAATGGAATTTCTCCTGAATCCAACTATTTATTGAGCTTAGTTCTATTTTTTGCAGTCTTATTATATATACAAATAGATTGAATACATGTTTAAAATGATTTTTGTTAATATTAAAAACTATATAAGTATTTTCTTAATTTCTCATTTGTCACTCAGTGGGAGATAATAGTTTATGGAATTCTAGTGGTGTTATTCATGCCTGTATGTCTGTTTACAGCTATCTCTTTGATTAAACAAGTCAGTGCTAAGCTTCAGTAGGCTGATAAATTTAACATGATTAGCTCTCATTAATGTCAGAGTTAAGCTTTTCCCTTATATTAAGGGCAGATCCATTCAAACAAGATTCTTGCAGAACTGAAATATCTGTCACACAATGATTGTCCTTTCTTGCATCATTAATTTCAGGTCAACTAACGGAATGCTAAAAGTAGCACCAAAATTTAAAGTCCAGAGGCTTTAAACTATATATGCAGATTTAACGAGTTTCATGAAACTGATACATATACCAAAAAAGTTCATCTACTATGTGTAATTAACTATACCTTTTTCAAAGCATTATCCTGATACTATACATCTATAGTCAATTTAAGTGATTGAGAAAAGCGCAAAAGATTAAAAGCTAAGGAATAGCGGTCCAGAAAAGTAAAAGTCATGAAAATAACCATTATTTTGTTGGTATATTTTGTTCTTTGTTCTTACCCCATTACTGGCATAACTGGGGATGACCCAGACTGAATGACTTCCTTGGGATTGTCATAGGCATTTGTTGAGGTAAACCCTCCAAGGAAACAGGAAGGGCAATCAAATGCCAGTTTGGGCCTTGGCATTTTGGTTTTAACATATAAAAAAAATAGTGATTCTCACAGGTTTTTATAGCCTTGTATAGGCCAGGTTAAAAAAAAAAACTTATATTTTGCATTTTATTTAATATTTAATGCAAGTAAATATTTTCCATAATATAATTATGATAGAACTTAGTAATTAATTTTATATATCTGTTATTAATAATGAAATAGAGATAAATGTATTTGTATCTGTTTTTCCAAGAATTTCTGATTTTTTCTCTTCAGAAAGGGGAATAATGTCAGTGAAAGAATTGTATGTTGAGGCCAGCAGGTGGCATAGTTGTTAAGGCACTGGACTCCCACATGATTGACTGTGGTTCAGGTCCTGGACCTGGTGGCTTGAAATTCACTACAGGTGTCTGTGCATACTTGCCCAAAGTACCAGGAGGAAAATAGAGGAGAAGTGACTGCAACATGGCCATGCCCCCAGAGGGTGATTTCTCACTTTCCCTCTTATTGTTGTTCTCTGTGTCTCTCAAGTGAGGGCGTGAAGCCCAATGGGAATAATCTTTAAAAAAAAAGGAAGCATTATATGTCAAAATATATAAAAATTAGACACAGAATAACAAATACTATATAATGATAGTAAAAAGGGTACTGATTTTACACTTTTCCCATTAGATATAAGAGCATAGTTTGGAAAGAATTCTTATTAAAATCAACTGGTATTCCTTTTTAAAATTATAACCTATTATGTGTGGATTTCTATTATATTACATATTGTAATGTTGATGTCAATGTTAACTGCTTCCTAAAATTTATCATAGTCATTTGATCATATTTAATCAATTTGCTATTAATTTTACAAATTTTCACTGGAGTGCAATGACTGTGACTGGAGACTGAAGTCTTCTATTCCTAAATAGCACCAGTATTGTTTTTTGGTTTAGAACAGATCATGAAATACTATGACAAAGAAATTCTATTAAAAAAATGGGCAGACCTCTATCAAATATGCACACAATAAGACGAGGAATAGGAATGCTATTGATAAATAGGAGAAAACATGACACCATTGTGATATGAGAAACAGGAAGATAATTTCTTATTTACTAAAGACATAATTTAGAATGAATAGCTAGGAGCTTGAATGCAGTAACTAATCTAGAAATACATGTCTTAAGTTAGGAAGATATAAAAGAATGTAATCTGTATAAATATTTCATACAAAATATGCATACCACTCTTAACCAATGACCTGTATAAATATGTATGTATAGCAAAATTAATGTAGTATAACGGGGATTTGATATTACACGTGAAGAAAAGGAGGTTATCAAATATGATGGTTAGCTTCATGGCTTCCACTCTGGGTTTCAGTTACTGATAGAAGTTGGAAAGCAATTGAATTGATGGAGGTAACACCGTTTTCACTTGGGACTTCTTGAATGGAAAAGGGACTGTGGTAGGACCAAGGCCCATTGAGGAGGACTTTCTCCCTCCCCATTTCCATCCTTCCCTGGTGTGAGCAACATCCTCTGGCAATTAAAAAAAAGAAAAGAAATGATATGAAATAATGGCTAAGTTGAGGTAACATATGAAGAAATATATAAAAGTGATATCAAAATGGTGGATCTACCTACAGATATGGTGGGGCTTTTTGGCCACTGTAATGTTTAAAACATCAGCACATAAAATTTTAGGCAAGCCAGATTTCTCCTGTACTTACTGTGAGCGGCAATAAATGCCTTCACTCAATCATATCATCTGAGGTGTCCAGAAGGCATCACAGTTGCCAAGTCTTGTAAAAAATGAAAAATGGCTGTTAAATTGTGATTTTTAATGGCTTTTTTACTCTGATACTTTAAGAATTTTTTTATAATAAACAAAAAATTCTTCATTCCTCATTCCTACAAAAACTAAAATAGAAAACTAAGGTCTTAGCTTTAGAAAACTCATATGTATGCATTTAATTCATGAATGTAATACAGTTTAGAACAATCCTTACCAAAATATATATAATAAAGGACCAGGCTTTATTTTTCATTCTCTCTGTATGTGTGTATATACACATACATACCTGGATTATATATACGTGTGTAAATCTGTGTGTGTGTGTGTGTTTGTCCATACTTTTATGTATAAACATAATAAAATATACATAATTTTAAATGTAAACATTAAGGCTTGGCCCTTTCATATATTTAGTAATTTTCTAGGGCTGCCATAAGAAAAGAGCACAAACTGAATAGCTTAGAAAACGGAACTGTATTGTTTTACAATTTTGGAGGCTAGTCATCTGAGATCGAAGGTGTCAGCAAGGTTGGTTTCTTCTAAGGTGGTGAGGAAAAAATCCATTGCATGCCTCGTCCCTTGCTTCAGGCAGTTTGCTGGCAACCTTTGCTGTTGTTGGTGTGTGAACACACAGGTACCTCCACCTTCATCTTTACCTGAGTCGCTCCCTGTGCGTGTGCCTCTTCGTCTGAATTGCCTGTTTGTATAAGGACACCAGTCTTATTAGGTTAGGGCCCGCCCTAAAGACATCTTATCTTGACATTGTATCTGCAATGAGTTTGTGTCAAAATTAGGTCATATTCTCAGTCACTGAGAGTGAGGACTTCAACATATAAACTTGGGGGGCACACGATTCGAATTCAACCAATAAATTATAATGATAATTTATAGGAATGTCAAATTGCTTTCAATGTCTCTAAATGTTTTCTCTTATTTTCAATGCACTTTTCATGATAGGTTCATAATTAAGAATATGCATATTGATTCCAGGGCCCAATACACACTTAGCATCGTTAAAGAAACAAAAGAGAGAGAGAGAGAGAGTCTAAAATTCAGAAGGGTAGGATGGTAAATTATATTAAATATATATCAGAAAAAAAATTTTGTTTTTGTATGTTCAAGATCTTCTCTCATGATCTATGTGTATTTTCCCAGGCAAGCTGTTGCTTTTAAACGTTTCTGTCAGAGGCAAGCCACACAGCCTAGTGTTCTAGGGTTCTTTTATTTCTTTTAAAATTCTGCCTCTAGACTTTCATGTGTTCTGCTCCACTAGCCCTGGAGAAACCCCTGCTACATTAGATTCTCACTATTTCAGTGTTCACCCCAGGTGAAGGTCACATATCAGGAAAACATTTCTGTATCTTTGCTTGCCTGCTTCTAACCTGTCTTCATGCTTCTGTACAAGGAGTTATTAATGGGTATGTCTCTGGATCTATGTCATTTACTCAGAAGTATTGCTTTTTCAAAATTGGGAATGTGAGTCTTCTTGAAATGTCTTTCAGTCTGATATAATCTCTACTTTCACAAAAATCCCTGTAAGACATATGTATGAAATTCTATTTTCCTGTTCACCTCTTTTCTTATTGAATTTTTTTCCCTGAGATTTTCTTTCCAATGAGAATCAAAGAAAAAAAAAAATCTATGCTCAGATGATTCTTGTAAAAATCAGATACATTTTCCTCTAAATAAATCTGTCATGAATCAATCATTTATTCTTCAGAAATATCTTTATACATCAGTGTAATATATTTTGTATTTTGACATACATGTGCAATATATTGTTATATGTGACCATGGCCTTTCTAACAGAAGAATTCAAAAGCATTTCTTTAAACTTTGGAAGATCAATTATCAGAATTAGGAGAACATTATTCTAAGTAAAATGTTATACATAATGTGTAATGTTCCGGTATCAAAAATCTAAAGCATCCTATTGTGACAAGATTTATATTGGTGTGAGAAGATGATTAAAAGAGAATTCTTAATTTATATCATGAAATGACATAAGTAGGTACAATGAATATTTTCATTATAGAAATGGCACAAATACTTTAAAAATAATTACTGTACTATTTCTGAGACCACCCTCCCCTGACCATTAAATAATAAAATCCTATTAGTTTCACCAAAAAAGTAGTGCTACATACATTATTAGATGAGTACAAATCAATATAGGTTTTATAGTAGGTCCAGTTGTGCTTTATAATATCCCTTTAGCAGTTTTGTTTGTAATTTTATAAAATACTATTAAATTATGTGATGACTCGAAAAGCAAATATTGCATCATTACAATAGTTATGTAATTATTAATAGCTATCAAACACTGAAATGATATCTCAGGTATTAGATATGCTTAGTATATTATTTAATCTTCAAAGGAAGCTTATATTTTAGGTACAATTTCAAGAAAAGACTGAGAAAATGTTGAGATAGAAAAGCATAAGTAATAGTTTAATGGTTTTTAAATTATGTTTTGGATGCTAAATGGTGGCTTCCATGCTGACAATTGTTGATGAACATCTTTCTTCTGTTTTATATTATTATTGTTTTATGATTCTAACTTTCTCTAAGTATCCAGACAATAAGATGGCATATCCTTTTCACTATCTCTAGTCACAGTGTCCAAGATGGCCGGTATCAGTGTGAACATTGTGATACTGACCCTCGTTTGTAATAATATGAACTCCTGTCACGAGTCTTCAGTTTGTTCCATTGCAGCCTCTAACAGTGTGGCAAAAGTTCTTCCTCAAAATTCTGCTAGATGCCCAAAGTTCCCCTGGACTTACAGTTATGTTGACATGTGGTGGGAAGACAATAACTAGAATACTCAGATGAGTACTGAGCAAGGTTACGGTGTGCTGGACATTCTTCTTGATGTAAATTATTCTTAAAAATTTTAGAGGAAAGGAATGAAATTTTCACTTTGGGGCAAGTGATGAGATAAATTGGTTGACAACCAAGAAAGTAGGGTTAGGGGTGAGAATTCGTATTCAGATCCTCTCTGGAAATGACTTCTAGACTTTGTCAAAATTGATAATAATATTGACAAGTCAACATACAAGCCAATTAACCAACCAGTTAAACTTGATTTTATTTTTATTTATTTATTTTTGGTTTCTCAACACGAGGATTAACCAGTGTTTAATAGTAACTTCTGAGTTAATATTAATTCCTGAGAACTCAACATATTTAGTTCAGATGGGTACTTCTCTTGGTCTTCTAAGCCAGCTCTTTTGAGAGAGCCTCGCTACCACTGTGTCTTGTGACAACTCTTTTAGTCTAAATTCTCTAGATTCTAGGTACTAATAAGAGAGCCATCCTGGGAACTTTTCCTTTCATTCTCCCTAGTTCTTCTTCATCTTTCGACACACTAAAGTTCATTGATTTTTCTCTTTCTTCTCCTTTATTTGAGATGAACTTTTGGACAATAAAGTATAATTAGTAACAATAACTAGCCAGTCAACCAACCAAAAAAACAACCAGACATTTTTTTTTTTCTGTTTCTCAAACACATCTTGAAGATAAGGAGAACAGATGAATATGCTACAATTAGAATTTGACTTACTTGATAGCAGCAAGAAACAGAGAAGAGTAATATGTTAAGTTTTATTTTAGAACATATAATGTTCCACTGTAATTGGCCAGGATGTATTGATCCAGTCATCTAATATCTCTGTCTGCATCTGGTCCCCTAATACACTCAGGAGGAAAATACTAAAAGCAAGAAAAGAGAGGAGAGAAGACCTAGCACCTACCTGTGACTAAGCAAAAATGAATACATTACACATACATATGGAACATTTTTTAGCCAATTTTATGACTCTCTAGGTCCTCTGATTTCCTCAGACAACAATATCAGCCTACACTTATCAGCGACATAAATGAAACAGATCATCATTTCTCATAGAGTTGAGTCAAGCTATTTGTGTTATTTTTAGCTTCAAATATGTCTCAATACAAAATCTCATGGAGAAAATCTTTGTGCCTTGAACATACTTAATAACTAAAATGCTGTGTTCAGGAAAAAAATTATGGCAAAAAGGTTGACATTACTTTTTAAAATATATAGTTCATTCATGGGGCCAGCGGTTTATGTGGTGGTTATGGCACTCCATTCCCACATGGTTGATTGTGCTTCGAGTCCCAGATCTGGTGACTTGAAAATGATTCTGGGTGCATGCATGCATGTATGCTCAAAATAACAGAAGAAGAAAATACCAGAAGAAGAATTGTGGCATGGCCACTCCCACAGGGGGGGGGGGGGGGGGGTCTCTGTCAATTTCTGTCTGTCTCTAGTGAGTGTATGAGTACTACGGCAAAAACGAATCAAATAAATAAATAAACATTAAAAGACGTCAATGGTATGGGCCAGCAGGTTGTGAGGCGGGTAAGGTGCTGGATCCCACATGTCTGACTGCACGGTTCACTTTCTGGATGTGATAGCTCAAAAATAATGCCTGGTGTGTGTGCAAGCGTGCCCAAAATCCTGAGAGGAGAATGGACAAGGAACTGGTATGTGGTCATTCCCTCTGAGGGTTTATTTCACATATTTCCTCTCTCTCTCTCTACTGAGTGCATGCACTCTATAGAAAAAAAAAAAGAGAGAGAGAGAGAAAAGGAAAAAAAAAAAACAAACAATGATAGAATCTTTAAAAATATCACATGCAGTAGGTAGAATAATGACCCACAGATTTTCTTCATGAGATTTTGACAAAGATCTCCATAACCTGATATTCTGGAAGCTATGAAAATTACTTTATTTGACAAAATTTAAAAAAAATTATTTATAGGTGTGATTAATTTAAAGATTTTGAGATGGAGTCATGACTTTATATTGTGTAAGTGAGCCCTAAAGTCAGTTGCAATTGTATGCATCTATATAAGAGGGAGGTAGCCAGAGATTTGACATACACAGAGGAGAAAGAAATATTAATAGGAAGGAGAGACAAATTTCAAGATATTGATCCTGAAAGTTGGAGTGATGTGGTCATAAACCAAGGAAGCTATCAGAAGCTAGAAGAATAAAGGAACTGACTCTTTTGCACAGCTCTCAAAGTGTTGTCCCTGCCGACACCTTACTTTTAGCCTAATGAGACTGAGATAATGAAAGCGTACATCAGCAGTTAAAGAAACTCATATCAAAAAAGGAAAAGTTCTAGGGAACCAGCAGTTAGCATAATGGCTATATCGCTGGACTCCCACGTAGTCGACCGCGGTTCGTGTCCCGGACCCGGTGGCTTAAAACTCACGCCGGGCGCGTGTGCGTGCGTGCCCAAGATCCCGAGAGGAGAATGGAGGAGAAGGGATTGCGGCGTGACCATCCCCCCTGGGGGGTGATTTCTCGCTTTCTGTCTCTATGTCTCTCTCTGTCTGTCTGGCGAGCGCACGCGCCCTACAGTGAAAATCTCTCCAAAAAAAAAAAAAAAAAAGGAAAAGTTCTAGAAGAGAACATGGGATCAAGCACAAAGGTAAAAGAATCCATGTAGTAAAAAGAGAACAATATTTTCTTCTTCAGTCAGAAACAATAGGAAAAAAAAGATAAATAAAATAATTAAAAATGGAATGGGCATCTGGAGTCACCTTGCCTAGATTGAAACACTGGTTTTAACGCCATCTATTAATGTCTTTACAATAATAAAAATGAATATAGTAAATATACCTAAATTATAGAGTTATTACATAATCTTATCAAACAATAAATATGAAATTCTAATAGCTGTCTTATAGTATGTGTTTATTAATTGCTGGTAGTTATCATCATTAAGATTTTGAATAAAGATTAATGGTTTTATTAATGATTAATAATCTCAGATAAAGTTCTTAATAAAATAAGATACAATATCAATTCTCTGGATGGTAATAGGTAGAAGAAAACTAGATAAAACCTAAAACATGGGAAAAAGTACTTATTTATAATATGATTGTGACAATGAATATAAAATAGGTGGTATGAGTAACTTTAAAACCTTAGTGTTAATTGAATTGTTGGAAATCAGAAAACCGGTCACATGTATAACGTGGTGAATTAAGCTAAACTAAACAAGTTATAAAAAGTATGGCAGCAAGGGAACCAGCAGTTAGCGTAATGGCTATGTCGCTGGACTCCCACGTAGTCGACTGCTCACGTCCCGGACCCGGTGGCTTAAAACTCACGCCAGGCGTGTGTGCGTGTGTGCCCAAGAGTCCGAGAGGAGAATGGAGGAGAAGGGATTGCGGCGTGACCATCCCCCCTGGGGGGTGATTTCTCGCTTTCTGTCTCTATGTCTCTGTCTGTCTGGCGAGCGCAGGCTCCCTATAGTGAAAATCTCTCAAAAAAAAAAAAAAAAAGTATGGCGGCAAGAACAATGTATACTTTTCATTCAATTGTTGACTCAGGAATTATGGAAAACACATTGACACATGTAAAAGGATATTAAAAGTTTGTGGGGGGTTGGCAGGTTGCACGGCGCTAAAGGGCGTTGGACTCCCACATGGCTGACCATGGTTCAAGTCTCAGACCTGGTGGCTTGCTTTCTCACTTTCTCTCTCTCTCTCTTTCTCTCTTACTCTGTGACTCTCTGTTCAAATTTAAATAAATAAATAAAGTGAAATGAAATAATTTGTTTTAAAATGTTTGTGAGAAAAATAGAATTAAAGTATGAGTTTATTTTGACAGAAAATAATTTGAAATGCCTGTATAGTTTTTTATAATATGCGTTTTCCTTAAACTTTTTGAAGACTCTTTAATATAGGTCAGACAGTGAATTTTTAGGCTTTGTGGATTATACAGTCTCTGTCACAAATACTCAACTCTGCCTCTGTACCATGAAAGCGGCAATAGAACGTGTCGACAAACAAATAGGTTTGCTTCCCAAGAACATTTTGTTCTGCAGGTCCTCAGGACTGCATTTTTTTAAAAAAGATTTATGTATTCAATATTATTCATTTTTTAAAAAAATTGTCCAGAGAGATACACACAGAGAGAGAAAGGGAAAGTGAAAAAGCAAACCACCAGGTTCAGGACTTGAACCATAGTTGGCCATGGGGGAGTCTAGCACTTTAACCACATCACCTGCTGGCCCTAAGACTGCATTTTAAAAATCTTTACTATTTTTCAAAATTTGTTTTAAACATTCAATCACTATATATCATTACAGCTTGTAAATGAATTTTCCCAGCATGGATACACTGTATATTAGTCCAGTCAAAGACTACATTTTAACTACACATACCTTTGATGGGGAAGATGAACTTGCTCACACATTTGACTGTGCCTGCTTTGAGTATCCATATTTAGGCCATCATGCCCAAATCAGCAAAGGGAAGAGTGAAATGAAAGTACCAAAAACATCACTTAACCTAAAACACACTATATTGATTTTTAAAGTTTATTTATTTCTTCCAGGAGAAACAGAGAAAGAAAGGGAGGAGAAAGGCATCCCCAATAGAGTCTTCACACTGCGATCCACTCCCAGCCTCAGACAGCTAGAATTCTAGGCACATACACACGCCCTGAGTATACAGGTGACCATAGGACACGAACCTAGGACTCTCCCATATGACTTCAGCATCATAGAGCATTGTGTTACTGCTGAGCCAACTCAGCTAGGACATTATGCAAATTTGAAGATGCTAGTCTCAGAAGGCCACATACTGTGTGCAGACTGAAATATTTACATTAGTTGTTATCGAAAGCAAGGAGTGATTTAAAAATATTCAGAAATTAAGTAGAGATGATGTTTGCATAAATCTTTGAGTTGTTCACTTTAAAAGGGTGAATTCTGTGATATATGATGAATCATAACTCAATGAAGCTGTTATAAATGAGCAAAAACTGGTGTGCCGAAAAAAAATTTTTAGACAAAAGTTCAACAGAGTATATTTGAACAAAGGACAGGCAATTTGTATCAGGTAGTTTCCCAGAAATTGGTGTCCGAGCAACTCCAGGTAGCCAAGTGGTCATGGAGCATACAAGTTTGCAGAAAAGGAAAGTCACATGTGTAGGAAGGGGAAAGGAATGTTCAAAAACAAGAGTGAAGGAATGAGGTTGAGAAATAATTGCATTGGTTGCAGTTGGAGAGTTGGCTGCATGAGTAGCCCAAAAGGTGGGCTTTCTGTGAATGACTGAAGTGTGGTTAGTGTAACTGGCTGTAAATTAGAAACCAACTCAGGAAAAAATCCAACATGTAGGATTTTGGCTTATCCATAGGAATTCAAGTGTGAGAGTACAGTAGTCGTTCTAGTGCTGGCCCTAAGACTGCATTTTAAAAATCTTTACTATTTTTCAAAATTTGTTTTAAACATTCAATCACTATATATCATTACAGCTTGTAAATGAATTTTCCCAGCATGGATACACTGTATATTAGTCCAGTCAAAGACTACATTTTAACTACACATACCTTTGATGGGGAAGATGAACTTGCTCACACATTTGACTGTGCCTGCTTTGAGTATCCATATTTAGGCCATCATGCCCAAATCAGCAAAGGGAAGAGTGAAATGAAAGTACCAAAAACATCACTTAACCTAAAACACACTATATTGATTTTTAAAGTTTATTTATTTCTTCCAGGAGAAACAGAGAAAGAAAGGGAGGAGAAAGGCATCCCCAATAGAGTCTTCACACTGCGATCCACTCCCAGCCTCAGACAGCTAGAATTCTAGGCACATACACACGCCCTGAGTATACAGGTGACCATAGGACACGAACCTAGGACTCTCCCATATGACTTCAGCATCATAGAGCATTGTGTTACTGCTGAGCCAACTCAGCTAGGACATTATGCAAATTTGAAGATGCTAGTCTCAGAAGGCCACATACTGTGTGCAGACTGAAATATTTACATTAGTTGTTATCGAAAGCAAGGAGTGATTTAAAAATATTCAGAAATTAAGTAGAGATGATGTTTGCATAAATCTTTGAGTTGTTCACTTTAAAAGGGTGAATTCTGTGATATATGATGAATCATAACTCAATGAAGCTGTTATAAATGAGCAAAAACTGGTGTGCCGAAAAAAAATTTTTAGACAAAAGTTCAACAGAGTATATTTGAACAAAGGACAGGCAATTTGTATCAGGTAGTTTCCCAGAAATTGGTGTCCGAGCAACTCCAGGTAGCCAAGTGGTCATGGAGCATACAAGTTTGCAGAAAAGGAAAGTCACATGTGTAGGAAGGGGAAAGGAATGTTCAAAAACAAGAGTGAAGGAATGAGGTTGAGAAATAATTGCATTGGTTGCAGTTGGAGAGTTGGCTGCATGAGTAGCCCAAAAGGTGGGCTTTCTGTGAATGACTGAAGTGTGGTTAGTGTAACTGGCTGTAAATTAGAAACCAACTCAGGAAAAAAGCCAACATGTAGGATTTTGGCTTATCCATAGGAATTCAAGTGTGAGAGTACAGTAGTCGTTCTAGGCCAAAATAGTTTAGGTTAACAGATGCATGATCAGATGATGAAACATGGTTGAAATCATGACAGAAAATACATGGGAGTAGCATCCAAAGCTGTCAATATAGCCCTATCGGTTTATCATACTTGCTACATTTTTGAGAAATGTTTAAAAATACAGAACATTTTAAAGAACATTGTAACCAAAGTCTTATGTTTCCATAACTATAATAAACATCAGTAATTTATTCTGTTTACTTCAGGACTTTTTAATGTTTAAAATAAATAAAGCCATATAAATATAAATGCCTCCCCATCCAATAGCCTGAATCTATTATTGATATGTTCCTATTATGTCGAAAACCAGAATTTAAAAAATTATCTGAAAATGGCACACTTAAGTTACTTGATTACCTAATCTATATTATTCTGAGGTTCTATTGGGTTCTAGAAAGTGCTAAACAGCGACCAATTATTAACATTAATATTTTCAAGTTGCCAATCAAGGTGCATGTATTATGAAGAATAAAAATAAGATGCTCATTTAATAAAATATAAACACTAATAAAACTTTTGCTATCAATCATTGAAAGAGGTGATAACAGCCATAAAAATTGTTACTGTCACTGAAAATAGTTCTCAAAACTCTTTAAGTTCTTCAGGATTATGAATAACTAGAAATTTGACACTCAATGTCTTAGAAAAGATGACAAATATAAAATTTTTATTTCATAGTTTTTCAGCTCTTTTAGCATAATATGATGGAGCAAAAAATAGAAGAGGGAAATCCTGTAGGAAAAAATAGAAGTTAACTGAGTAATACAAACCAAAATAAAAAACAGTACTTTATTTTAACAGGCAACACTTTTAAAACAGTGAGTGGGAAGTATAATTTGATTTTATAAAACTCTAATTAATTTTAATTTTAAGCTCTCATCTTTCCAAGCTTGTAAGAAATACATTTGTAAGGATATCCAACCCTTTTTTATAAGCTGGAATCAATCGAAGCATTTGGGTTTTGCTAATCTAGAATGAGCCAGCTCATATAAGCCAAGTGGATCTCTATGTAAAAATCTATATTTTATAAAATGCAAATTAACATCAATTTGCATAAATATCAATACCCTAGTCTATTGTATAACCTGAGAGTCTCAGAGTTCCTGTGCCAGACTGGTGTAAAAGTTTAGAGACATTTCAGCGAGCTGAAACACAGACAGAGATAATTTATCCCCAGAGAATACCATTTTTTTCTTTATTATTATTGTTTTATTTTATGTATTTAATCATTGCATATCACTACAGCTTATAAAATGAGTAAGTCAACATAAACACACTTCACACGGGTCCAGTTGAAGATACCCACATTATCATCAACAGACAACCCTCCGTTTCTATATTCCTTGTTTTTTTATCATTATTCATTTAACTTTTTAAAATTATTTTTATTGTTTTATTTATTCATTTTAATTTGACCAGAGAGAGTCAAAGAGAGAGAGAAAGAGAGATAGAGGGAAAATGAGAAAGCAAGCTGCCAGGTCTAGGACTTGAACCAAGATCGACTAGGTGGGAGACCAGGCCCTTAACTACCATGCCTCCTCTATGTTCCTTAAATGTCTTGCTTCTCTATTTTCTCCTTGATTCCTTACATTTAAAAGCATCATCAAGGCAGAAATTTCTCTTAAAAAAAATTCATGAAAGTACAAGTAAAGGGATTAGCAGATGGCGTAATAGTTATAATGCTGGACTCCCACATTGTCAACCTTGGTTTGAGTCTGGACCTGGCAGCTTTAAAACTCATGCCAGTATGTATATGTGTGTGTGCCCAAGATCCTGAGAAGAGAATGGAAGAGAAGGTACTGTGGTGTGACCATCCCCTGGGGGGCTGATTTCTCACTTTTTGTCTTTCTGTCTTTCTGGCAAGTACATGCACCCTATAGCAAAAATATTCACAAAAATAAATAAAGAAAAAAAAAGTCATCAGGGTCAATGTAACTTCTCAGACTCCCCACCTGTCTGGGTGAAGGCCCTGTTGGAAGTGAGAACAGGGGAAACTTCTCAAGACTTATCTATGGTTCTGTCTGTTACATAACATTCTTCATTTCTCTTCCAACCATTTAGACACAGTAGTGTTGTGAGAATCTCTCTCATCCGGATGACTGTGGTCTTGCTGCATTCACTTAGCACTTCTGGGAGCAGGCTTCAGTTTCTCACACTTTCTTATCACCCTTCTATCCATCTCACTTGCCAGCCGGCATTATAGCTTTCTTACCTTCCCCAAACTCAGACTGGAGAATCTTCTTCCAACCAGGATTGAACCTACGTTTGCAACGCCTGTTTCTGGAATACATAAAGAGAAAGACAGATAGGTGTAGATGTAGACACAGATGTAGGTATTCTTTCTTACTCAAGTTCTTTTCCATTCTCCTAAGGTTTAGTTTTTAAAAACAGAAGCCAGGAAAAGTCACAGGTTATTTCTATTTTTTTAATTTTAATTTTGTCACCTCACTTCTTAGAACTAGTCAAAAAAAAAAATGGTAAGATAAAATACTATACCGTTGTCCACACTAGAGTAAGGTAGGTGAATGAAAATGTTTTAGACATGAAGTGGGCTGTTTTCAAGTATTATAAATAATGAGCTTTCGAGAACATTTAAGAAAGTGAATGCATAAAAATCACACAAAAGATTTACATCTTTAATGGGAGATTTCTGTTTCTAAAGAATTAAAACTATACTAATATCCATAATTAGGTTTTAAGATTCAAGCTTTGAATTTGAGGTGTATTCAATACATGTATTATGTTACAAAGCATTAAAGTGGAAGCATTAAATATAATCAAAATAGTTTCTAAAAGCACTTCTTGAACATTTATTCTTTCAGTTAACTTGAAAGTTAATATTTTTAAAGTCTTTTTTAGTATTGAGAAAGGGTTGTTTGGTGATTAATCAGGGGAGCAAAAGATTTTTGCATGGAAATTGCATTGATGGTTTTTATAAGTTCTTAACATATTTTCTTAAATAAATCGTCAAGACAAATTTAAAGGGCAGACTTCATCTCTTTAAAAAGACTTTTTTATATTCAGAAATGTAGAGATATGGAAATAGAATAACTCTCATCTATACAACTATGACAAACCTGGAGAAACTATGCACACTGACTACTTATCTTGAACCCAACACAGAACTGAGATGGTGTGCAATTAAGGCAGTGAATTGGGAAACAGAGCCACCTGTAACAAGTTCTTTTATTGACTTACCTAGAGTGGATAAAAAATGCACTTAAAATTTTGTACAAATTGCTAAAGACCATGTGTGGATTGGAGGAGTGTGGAAA
Source organism: Tupaia belangeri chinensis (assembly GCF_000334495.1). Taxonomy (NCBI): domain Eukaryota; kingdom Metazoa; phylum Chordata; class Mammalia; order Scandentia; family Tupaiidae; genus Tupaia; species Tupaia belangeri. The sequence goes on from NW_006207163.1 coordinate 929,592, forward strand.
GCCCCAAGGGACTACAAATATGAGGGATCCACAACCTTTTAAAGACTAGCCCTTCTGAACTCAACTAGGAGAACACACAGAGACACACACATACACACATAGTGTGCAAAAATCCATTAAAACTCTTTCTTGGTACTGGCTGGGAAAGTTAAATAGCATTCACTCCTGAAACTCTGCCCAGACCCCACATCCTCAGAATAAAATATTTAATCCATGGGGAGAAGGTAGAATAAAACCTACTACCTTAAAACACAGATGGACCATATAATTGATGGAAGGAAAGAGATTACAACAGTTGTGAACAATATCTTCCAGACATAAATGGAAATTAAACAATGTCCAACAAAGTCTGTAAAGCCCGTATTTCTTTAGTATCAAATCTAGGCAAAACCATTAAAATAAAAGGAAACTCAAGATTCATATTCTATATGAAAATAGGTGCAAAAATTCTCCACAAAATATTAACATATCAAATTTAGTAGTATGTACAGGACTAATACCTCACCACCAAATGTTTCATCTCAGGAATACAAAATTGGTTCAACACTTTAAAAACAGCAACAACAATGCAATTCAGCATATTAATAGACCAAAGTAGAAATACATATGATCAACTCAACTGGGAGAGGAAGAGCATTTGACAAAATTCAACATTTATTCTAACAATGAATAGAAGAGAATGGCCTTATCTTAAAAAGTACTATACGTTCTACCTAAGTCCGGGAAGAGGAAAGAATGTCCACTATCAGGCAAGACCTATTTGTTTTCTTCATTAATTATTTTTCTCTTTTGACTAAACTTTCAGAAATTATAATTAGCACATATAGCAACCAATAAAGGTTACATCCAATAACACATTTATTCATTATTTAATTGGAATATTGTGCTTTCTCTTCATGTAAAGTATGATAAAAGCAAAATGTCAATAGTCTCGTAGTACTCCTCATATCCTTTAAAATAGGTTTTTAAATTAATTTTTAAAAATATTTTAAATTTAAAAATAATTATTGTGCAGGGGATGAAAAACTACTGGAAAAAACACTATCCAGTTTAGATTGTCTTTTTTCACTTAGTAATTTTGCAAAAGTGTCAGTCATTTTTCTCATGTGGACAATAGCTATTCTTGATTTTCTAGCTGTATTTAGAAAATGACCGAAGATAATCACATGTGTCTCAGCTTCTACATTTTAGCTACCTCCCTTCCCAGCAGTTGCTAATTGGCAGGGAATTTTGCCATAGGTTTGGATCAATCAGAATCAGCCAATAGGGCACTACAGATAATACCATGGTGGTGACAGGGACTATGTGGTCTAGAGAGAGACATAAGGGGATGGGAAGGGTTCCAAAGATGAATCAGTTTGCATCTCGCCCTCTCAGCTTGAGTTCTCACAATGATTAAATGGCACAGAGACTTTTGCTATCATGAAAGTCACGCAAGGACATGAGCAAGACTCCTGTAGCTGAAAATTGTATGTCCGAAGTTACCTTTTGGTGAAACTTGAGTAATAAATTAGGGCTAGTAATGTTTGATTGAAAGGTTTATTTTTATTTATGTTTAAGTTTTTGCCATAGGATGTGTGTACTTGCCAAAGAGAAAGAAGAGATAGTGAGAGGAAAAGTGAGACATCATTCCCTGGGGTGATGACCCGGCTGCAATGAACTATAACCACAGGAATGTTAACAATTTTACCAGTATTAGTTTAATTTGTTTCCCTTACCAACCAAGTCTAGTAGATAAATATTTTTGGCGGTATTGTTATATGTGGTCAATTTGGACTAATATTTTTTGCTAATTTTTAAGTGTAGAAATGATTAAGACATGACTCATGTCTATAAAAACAAAAATAGAAAACAGAGAGGTTTGATAAAGACTATGCAAAAGAATGGACCAACCTCATAGCCTAGAGGCTTTGAGATCTGGTTCCCATGTGGCCAACTGCATTTTGAATTCTGGCTCCAGCAGGTTGGAAAACATGCCAGGTGCATGTGTATGTATGTGCGAAATCTCAACGGGATAGAGAAATGAAGTATTGAGGTGTGGCTATGCCCCACTAGGAAGATGTTTCCTCCATCTCCTTCTCTCTGTCTGACTCTTTGTCTTTCTCTGGCAAGTGCACACATTCTAGCAATTAAAAAAATAAAAAAGGCATACAAGGTCATTGAAAAGTAAAATAAGTAAGGGAGGTTAAGAAATAAAGTCAGCACAGCTCGTGGTGGCATAGATGAGTGTTGGGAGCCATATATGCCTAACCACAACTTCAGATCTGAAATGGACCTGAAACACCCTGGGCACACAAATACCCCAAATCCAGACCAGTTGGAGTCCTGAGGAAAAGGAATAGCAGTGTGAAGAGACCCTACTAAGGGTGTCTGCTACTTTAAGTATTTCAAATATACTTGTCCACACATATGGCGTCTCTCATGGGGAAAAAAAAAAAAGTGGATCATGTTTATTGTAAACAAAAGGAAAATGTAAAAACAATATTTTATAGTATCTATTAACTGTACCTACTATAATTCTAAGTATACATTTATTTGCTTTTGTTGGTTGGTTGGTTGTTGTTTGCTAGGAGGCATGCACACTAACCAGAGACAGAGAAAGGGAGAGAAAAAAACATCGCCCTACAGAATGATTTTTCCTACACACTGTGTGTACACACTGTAGAGAAAAATGGAGTCAGGATGGTTTAGTCTGGTTCCCTCACTTCCTATCTTATCATGCTTGAAGGCCACAGGATTAACGACTTGTTATTAATCGTAGTATACTTGCATGCTTGTTATATAATTATGACTTTGTGGTTTTACACCATTGCATGTAACATGCATGTGTGTGCATGACAGTCTGGTTTTGGCAATGAGTCACTACTGTCTGAAGCTCCTTAAAGAGAAAGGGAGCACTAGTCAACTAGCTCTGGTTCTGTTAGCTCAGTCCTGGTGGCCTTGGCTTGGCTCAGCCTTGGTTCGGTTCAGCTCAGCTCAGCTCTGAGCTGTGAGCTCCAAGAGTGAGGAAGTGCATTGCAAATCCCTCCATACACTTTACAAGCTCCAAGAGGGAGGAAGCATCTCAGTTAAACCAACCCTTCAGAGAAGTAAAAACCTCACAACACACACACACACACACACACACACACACACACACGCATACACACACCAGGCATGCTTTTCAAGCCACTGGGTCCAGGACTTAAAAGTGTGTCATTGCTGTGTGGGCTTTAGCTACCTTAACATCAGGAAATGGAGCCGGCACTGTTTTTCTTTTTCTGCTGTGCATTCTTCTCCTTAGCAAGTGCTTACCCTATGTTTTAAATAGAGAGACTTCTCTAAATACTTATGACAATAGCCTATATTCAGGTTCTTTCCAGACTCCTTTCTCATTCATTTATTCTTTTTTTATATAAATTTTACTTCCTTAGTTTTTATGTATTAAATTATTAATGTGAAAAATCAATTTCTCTCAATGCATGGTCATGAGTAAATGTAATCTAAATATAGTCTCTCATTGAGACATCTTTTCAAAACAAGTCTTATCTAAAGGTGAGGATTTGAGGCCTAAGACAGGAGTGAATTTTTTAAAATAACTATTTTATTTTATTTATTTATTTTTAAAATTTGGTAAAGGATACATGTGCTCACCAGAAAGAGAGAGAGAGAGAAAGTGAGAAAGCGAGTTTCCAGGTCTGGGACTTGAACCATGGTCAGCCATGGTGGAGTGCAGAGCATCAACCACCATATCACCTAGTGGCCCCAAGGAGGGAACCTTTTAGTCAGGTTGAAACATGTCTGCTTGAGATTTAGCAGGACTGCAACCATTTTGAAATTAAGAAAGGCCTCTAAAGAGAACAATCTGACCAAGTGCTGAGTCATAGGAAGCTCTGTTTGAGTAATGGTCAGATGAGAAACCAGGAATGGATATTTGAAGTAAAACAGGAATCAGGATAATGACTCAGAGGGAAGTGATTGATTCTGATTCACTGTAGTGAGGAAGGATTCACACATACTTGTATCTTGTATCCATACATAGTGAGAACATGTTGAGCTTTTTGAGGCAGTTTGATAGTGTTTGCTGACTATCTCCCTGTGAACTGGTTACAGCAATAAACTCTTTCTCTCCAACCTCTGTCTCTCGTCTCATTAACTGACCACAAGAAGAAGCAACAGGACTTAGTTTGCTGGTAACAAGGTGTGTCTTTCAAATCTTTCCAAGTCCCATTTTGCTCTTACAGCAAGGTTTAAACAAATAGATATTGAAAATATAACCATATAGGTTACACATTATCTGCCACATATATTGATGGATTGTGGGGAAATGTCTGTATTAGTTTGTTTCACACTTCCTATACTAGATTTCTATAGAACACATTCGAATTGACCACATACTCTGTGTTTTCTGTGAAAGTGAGTAAAGAGAGACATATAATAAAGTGTTTTTGGTGCTAAAATGCTACATCAGGCACCTTAATTTGTTGCAAATAACACCAAATTAGAGTTTAAAATGAGAACATTGCTACCCCGTGCTCCTGGTAGCAATGCAGCATCCTAACAGCATGTAAGCTATCACAAGATTTAGAGCTCAACTCAATCAGTGGCAACAAAATTAGAAATAAATAGAGGAGGATCAATACAAAGTGTTGTCTGGAATAATGAAACAGCCCAGGGCTGGAAAAATCTATTTTTTTTTCCCCTTAGCTAGATGGAATGGAAATATCTGACTGAGACCAATAGACACTAGACCTCTTTGTTTATGAAGAGAGTAGAGTCAATGATAAATCCTCTATATAATATGTAAATTTAAACACACATATATTTGCATATCTTTATCTATATATGTCCTCTTTTTAAGATGAACTGGCAGAACAATAGGGCGTTGAGAAAACAGTTTTTAGAATTATATTTTGAATAATTCCAATTGATAGAACAGCTTTAAACGTTGGGTCCTTGGAAAAGTCATGACGTATTGTTCCATGCAAAAATGTGTCATGACTTTCCCAACCACCCAATACAGCTACCATTTGATATGTAATTAACTGGCCTCTACTCATGTTCTTTTGAATGTATTCCTTCAAGTTAAAGAAGTCATGATATTATTTTTTGTCAATACACTCGCATGAGAAGGTTCTAATATATTTTAGTGTCAAGATATGTTATTTGTTATGGAAATTAATAGCAAAGTTGTTCATTGCATTCTAAGATTCTTGAAGTGCTATATCCAGCCTGTGACTGAGGAGCTTTGAATTGCCTAATTTAGAAAGTGCGGCCACTCTTCACTTTACTACCTTTGTGCTGTGTAGACTTACCTAGTTCTTTAGCACAGGAATGCACCCTTTTTCAGTCTGTGTGAGTTTTGGGAAGCCCCTTTCTCAGTCTTCTCTGTCCTGCAGCCATCAGATAATATTTACTACATGACGCCTTCATAATTATGCATGAGTACATAATTCATTTATAAGTTTATACTTTATCGTGCCCCCATAATAGTATTTAGAGTAAATTTAAAAATAAAAAAACCACAATTATGCCAGACTTACTGTATTGTGGTGTGTCTTGTCACTTTCTGGCTCTTATCTAATGTATGCTTTTTGTATGGATAGAATTACATTATTCCAGTGTGGTGTGCCTTGATATATATTGAAAAATACATCCCCATGTGGCACCCACACACACAAAAAGACATCAGTTTTTAAGCTCCTCTCTTACTGAATGGACTGGTTGTAGGAGTGTGACTTGGTCATTAAGCGAGTAGTGCCTTTACTGACTTCTCCCACTTTTGGTCAGGGAACAGGATATAAAGGCAATGCACCTCATCAAAGCCTTCATCCTCCTAGGTCAAAAACGATGCTTAGTGGAAGAAGTGGTACTTCCTACAGCATTATCAGGAGGCTGGGGTCCAATTCCTAAAATTGCAATTGTTAATATAGGGCAGAACAGTCCACTAACAAACTTGGCCACATCAGTTTTTTAAATGATTATTCATTTAACTTTTTAAAAATTATGATTATTTTTCAATTTGCTATAGAGCACATTTGCTCACCAGAGAGAAATAGAGACAGAGAATGAGAAAGCAAACTCTCAGATCCAGGACCCAAACTGTAATCGACCGTGTGAAAGTCCAGCTCCGTAACCACGATGGCATCTGTAGGCCCCACCACATCAGTTTTGTAAGGAATCATCAGTTCGTTCCTTTCATGCCAAAACTGAGAGAGATATAGACAGATATAGCTAGATATAGATATATAATGTAGATAGATATAGCTCAGTAATAAGCAGAATATGTATATTATATATAAATATATATATTTTTTCATCTCTTTTGTTGAGCATTTATAATTTTTTTTTTGAGAGGTTTTCGCTATAGGGCACGTGCACTCGCCAGACCGAGAGAGACATAGAAACAGAAAGCGAGAAATCACCCCCCAGAGGGGATGGTCTCGCCGCAATCCCTTCTCCTCTCGGGATCTTGGGCACACACATGTGCCCGGCATGAGTTTTAAGCGACCGGGTCCGGGACGCGAACCGCGGTTGACTACGTGGGAGTTCAGCGACATAGCCATTACGCTAACTGCTGGTTCCCGAGCATTTATAAATATTTGAAGTAAATAAAACAGGTCAGTTTAAGGTTTAATAAGACTTTAGTCATTCTGAAATTAAGAAAGACCACTAATGAGCACAAGCTGACCAAATGCTGAGTCATGGGGTGATCTATCTGAGGAATGGTCAGATGAGAAACCAGGAACAGGTATTTGAAAAATCAGGATAATTACTCATGGGAGAGCCATTGACTCTGACTGTAGTGAGGAAAAATTCAAATGTGTTTATATTTTATACCAAGAACACAGTTGAGCTTTTCAAGATAGTTTGATGGTACTTGCTGATTGTCTCCTTGTAACTGGTTATAGAAATAAGCTTCTCCAGCTTTAACTTCTCATTGACCTTGAGATGAAGCAGTTGGACTTAATTGGCTGGTAATTATTGGCGTCCTGACCAGGGTAAAATTACCACTGGAAACTCCCGTATCTGCCAGAACGAGTTTAGTTCCAAAGACTTTCCAGGTAAAGTCTTGTGGCAAAGAGCTATCTCTGGATTTAGCTAGAGTAAGAACAGAGATTAGGAGTGGACATGGTTGTCTGAGTAAATGAAACCGGATCAGGACCTGGTGAGTCAAATACTTTTCCTATTTGGATTCTGCAGAAGGAAGCATCCAAATGCTATGGGAAGGGAAATTAGGCTCCCTTGACTTTGGGATACACTTTTCAAAGTTGATAACATTAATGTTGTAATTTGTCTTGTGCAAGTGTTTGTGTAGGTAGCAGAGGTTCTGAAGTTTGCCTTAAGGGAATCTAGACATTTGATTTTGAAGTTCACTTTTGTAATTTGTGGTCTTTTATAGTTGCCGATGGCATAATTTGTGTATTGCGTTTGCGTGAATGCTACTGAGATAGGAGATAGAACTCTAATAAACAGGTATTCAGGACATGGACCCAAAGATGGAGTAGCAGTAGCTAAGCATTCACAAGCAACTCTGCACATAGGACACAACTATGGGGAGTAATGTAGTTACAGTGTGCAGTAACAATGTTATGGTCTTTGGGGCCCAGAGGGGCCACCAAAGAATACAGATCCTGAAAGTCACTTAGCCCCACAGAAAACTTTAGCAAATGGATTACTTCGATTATCAGTTAAGAAAGGGAACAAAGACTGTTGACTTCGTAGACAATTTTTAGCTATTTTTTAAATCCCACTTTTCAGAGAGCTAGCCCTTGCTACACTGCTAAATAAAAACTCCTAAGGAGAACCTCAAATTGGCAACATATTTTTGAGATACCTCCCTGCTGTGATCTCTCTTCTCTCAATAAACTCTGGTTTGCTACCTTGACTCCCTCCTTTTGTCTGCACTTCTCATTCTTCCTGATTAGGAGAAACAAACTTAGCCAACTCAGATATTCTGCAACTCTGTAAATGAGTAACCTAAGTACTAAAGTTTATTTGGATAGACAAATAGAGACAAAGAGACTGAGACTCAGAGCCTGATAGACTCAGTAAACCCATGAGCTACCAGAGCTGAGGGGAGCTGGAAGAAGGGCTGAACCCCTGCCCCATTAGGGCGAGGCTTCAGAGCCTTTGTCTTCCCCTCATGTGAAGCAGAGAACTACTTTTTGATCAGAAAAAAATCTGATCTCAGAGAAAGTCAATACCATCCTCCATAAGTACCCTACCGGGATGAATTCAACCTGGTAGCCCAGCTGAATACTATTGGGCCTATAGCCATTCCTCTACTTTAGTTTTACTTCATTGGAAGAATTTTGATTCTCCCTATGGAGAGGATTTTCAGAGGATGGTGGAGCTATTTTCCACCAGTCTTGCCACTCCTCACTGCCTTACTTAGGTGGATATTCAGGCTCTCCTAAGTATCTGACTGCTAACAAAGGGGCCTAGTGCTAGATAATGCAAAGTAGAACTGCTTCCTACTGAATACCCAGATGATAGACCAGCCTTGAAAGGTGCTATTCCTCCCACTGACCCTAATGATGAGATTAGACAAGAAAAGGCTGGGCTTGAACCTCATAGGCGGTGTACTTTAGGAGGAATAAAATCAGGGGCTCTAGACCAAGGAGCCTCAGTAAAATGTAGTAATTACAGCAGAGGCCCATAGAGGGTGCCTCTGAATTTATGGAAGGAATTTACCAAACTTAGAGGAAGTTTACAAACATTGACCCCTAAATTCCACAAAATACGAGAATGGTCAATATGACTTTTATCAGAGTGCCCCAGATACTAGAAAGTAATTGCAGAAAAGGAGAAGAGCAATAGGATGAATGCTTCACAGTTGATTGACATTATCTGTAAGACAATAGGGATGCTAAAGAGGTGCAAGGATTGAAAACAAGCAGATATTTTGTCATAAAGAAAATTGTTTTGGAGATTGTGGTGATGCATGTTCATAAACTGCTGGCATATGACAATTTAAGATTTCTTGCTTCTGAGAATTAAGATTACAATGAGTTAAAATTCTGATAAATATATGAGTCCATGTGTTAATTTAGGTTACTATATTGATCCAACTGGGTTTCAGAATTTCTTTCCCAGGCTTATGTGTTCGAGGTGATCTGTTGGGTTAGCCCATAGGCCTGTAACTTGAAATATCGACTGGGATATTCTCCCATGTTGTTTACATTTCTTTTTTTTTTTTCATGACAGAACACAAAAGAATAAAAAAGAGTGAGAGGCACTGTACAATAGAATCTGGTCGTGACTCAGTCACTCATCAGAGAGACAGAGATGCAGAAAGTGTGAAATAACCCTGTGGGGGGATGACCGTACTGCAATCTCTTCTCCTCCAGCCCACTCTTGGGATTTGGGGTATGCATGCACATGCCCTGGCATGAGTTTCAAGCTACCAGGTCTGGGACTTGAACCACGGTGGACTACATGGAAGTCAAGTCTCAGACCCAGTCCCTTGAAATTCACACTGGGTATGTGTGCCCAAAATCCTGAGAGGAGAATGGACAAAAAGGGAGGGATTGTGGTGTGGCCATCCCCCCAGGGAGTGATTTCTCATTTTCTCTCTCTCTGATCAGCTTACATGCCCTATAGCAAAAATCTCTCAAAAAAAGAAAAAAGGGAAAAAAATTTATCTGAGACAAAATGTAATTATCTGAGACAAAACAATGGGAGTGATTAGAATTAGAAAGGAAAATATAATAGTTTGCTCGGCTTCAATATAACCTGAATAGACATCACTTACAAAATGAATCAAAAATCTAGATAATATAGTAAAATGACTGGCTTTTCAATAAAAAAATATTAAAAACAACCTTCACTGATATAAACAAAAATAAAAATTGAAAGAGAAGATATAGTATTGAAATCCTACAAGGTACAAAAACTGCAAAATACATTTCTAAATGACAAACATAGATTTTAAAAATGAAGACATGATTATTTAATTGGCTATAGAGATATAAAAGTAAAAATTCAGTTATTCCTCAGTTAATATTTGAAATTTTCAACTAAAATAGTGTCAAGTTTTTGCTCCCTACTTCTAACTTGAACAACTTACTTGGAAGGACAAAGAAGTGAGATTATTCAGGAAACTGCTGAAAAAGAAAGGTAATGAGTATGGCTGGTATATTAACAGAAAAAAGAATGGAAACAATCCATCATAAATGCAGCCTCTTAAACCAGAAAATGACATTTTTAATAAATGTTGCAAACCCCATAACATTGGATTCATTCCTTCATTATATAACACGTTGCTTCCAAATTTATCCTCTATGGATCAAATATAAGTGTACCAAGTAAAATAATAACACTATTAGAAGAAAATATGAGTGATTTTTCTGTCTAACTAGGGAGTAAGAACATCACTACTCAAAATCTAGAAGTTAGGGTTTGATGATGCATAGCTATAAAACATGAGAGTTCTGGATTCATGTCCAGAAACCTCTCTGCATATGTCAGGCACATGCATACCCATGACCTGGGGCTGACTGAAACTGATGTCAAGATCCTATCGAGGATTTTTCCTCTCTTTCTCTCTCTTCACTTATGAAAGAAAGAAACTTAAAAAACAAACAATAACAAACAAACAAAAAACAGCAACAATAGGAAAAATATAAATTCAATTACACTAAAAAATTTTTTTGTGAGGGCCAGCAGCAGGTGATATAGTGGTTAAAACACTGGACTCCCCCAGGGCCGATCACAGTTTCAGTCTGAGACCTGGCTGCTTGAGACCCGTGTCAGGTACATGTGCATGCATGCCCAAAATCCCAAGAGGAGAATGGAGGAAAAGGGTCATGGCATGGCCATCCATCAAGAGGGTGATTTCTCACTATCTCTTTCTCTCTCCTCTCCAGTGAGCATACATGCCCTATGGCAAAAATCTTAAGAAAAAGAAAAAAAAAATCAGGTTGACCCAATAGTGAAGCAGCAGTTGAATGCTGTGCATAGGGAGCCATACCCTACATAATCAACTGCGGTTGGAATCCCAGCCCGGTCTGCTTGAAAACCATGCTAGGCACATGTATGTATGTGCTTAAAGTCCCAATAGGATAGAGGAATGAGGGAAAAGATCATGGCATGACAATGCCCCATGAATGGGTGAATTATCTCTGTGCAAAATAAATAACTCCCTCTGATAATAGAAAAAAAAAATACAGTACTTGGGGAAAATGACGATAGGAAAAAATTGAATTATTAGGTCTTTAGTTTCTATCATTTTAAATCAAATGAAAATATGATTCCAAATTTAACACCTGAACAAGCTTAAGTTCTTAAGGGAGTGTTAGACTAAAGATCAAACCTTAGTTGGACTAGTCACAGTAGCATGTATGAAGGTGATGTGCTCTGTAGGCTGGGACCACATGGAGGCTAGGGTTCAATTCCTGCTCACTTAAAGGAAGGGCGTAGTAGGTCTGTAATTCCAGCAACTCAGGAAACTGAGTAAGAGGATGGTGACCTCTAGGCTGGCCTTCACAACATAGCAAGACCTTGTCAAAAAAAAAAAATAAAATAAAATAAAAAAATAAAAGGAACTAAGTATCATGGTGCACTTAATAGTCCCAGGTAGGAGTCTGAGGCAGGGTGAACTTAATACGTTGAGACCCCATCTTAAGGAAAAGAAATCAAACCTTAGATCTGACCTCTTGGGTTTTCCATTCTTAGCATTCACCAGTAATCTTTGCTTTCATGGCTACTTGTTGATTTCATCATTTCATATTGAATTGTACTTAGTTGCATTTATATTTACTTTTCATGAAAATAGTCTTTAAGTTCAACATTCATGCAACTTTCATGTATTTCTTCTAGTAGTTTTAAAACATTTCACTAATTTTCCCCTCCCCTAATTTTAAGGAAAAAGAAATCTATAGAACCTACTTCATTTTTGTCTCTTCTAACTTTCTTTTGCTCTGATTTTAAATTTTATAAGGTTTAGTTTTTGTTTTAGTTTTTTAGGTATTAATAGATATTAATTCAGTTAGGTATGTCAAGTAATTACAAGAAAGATGACAAAGATCACAGCTCTTTAGGGTCAAGTTCTGTGCCATGATTAAGATGCTGATCAGTACAACTATGATTGGTGGAATAACTTTTTGTTAATGCCATCAAAATACCAAGTTTAAGTAGTTTCCTTTGTTCAAAATGCTAAACTAGGGACATGGTATATCAAACATGGTATCTTGGAGTAAATGTAGATAGGTGTACTCTATCAGAAAGCAAATGCATTTTATAGAAAGCATTTATAGAATGTTATTTATAGAATGGTATATTTAGAATAAATAAGTTGTAAAACAAACCTTAAATTTTATAATGATGAAATTTCAGGCCCTAGAAATACCATGACAGTTTCCTCTACTGTACTATGTACGACACCTTAGTTTTTTGTTTGTTTTTTTTGTTTTTTGGGTTTTTTTTTTTTTGGAGAGGTTTTTGCTATAGGGCTTATGCGCTCCCCAGAAAGACAGAGAGACAGAAAGCAAGAAATCACCCCCCAAGGGGGATGGCCACACCACAATACCCTCTCCTCTTGGAATCTTGGGCATGCACGCACACGGGCCCGGTGTGAGTTTAAGCCACCAGTTCCGGAACTCAAACCATGGTCGACTACATGGGAGTTCAGCGACATAGCCATTATGCCAACTGCTGGTCCCTGTACTACACCTTAGAGTAGCAAGTTACTTTTTTGGGTGTACCATTATTGTATACTCTCTTTCTCTCTGTCTCTATTTCTCTCTCTCTCACACACACATACAGTGTCTGAAGAAACATCTAATATTTAATGGCATATGTACTTGTTTTTATTTATTTTTCTATAGCAGTTTTTAAAGGTCATGGCTGTACCTCAGAGATCTGTCTTGAATTCCATTTTTCTTTGACTTTAAAACATTTCTTATGTGTTTGTCTTCCTGAGATTTTTTTATTGTCACTTTCCTATTTTTATAGTCCCCAGGTTGCTCTGTGAGATATTTTCATTATTTTTTTTTACTAGTTTACTTATTTTAAAATGGCAGTACCATGAACTCTTGCCATTATTTTCACCTTGAAAGCAACAAAAACATTGTTGGAATAATCATTTTATAGTGAGGTGGCATTCTGGTCTCAGTTACTTTATTTTCAAACTGAAAACTTATTTATCTTTTCTAATTTCTGGCTTTTACTAGACGATTTAAAAAACATAAAATATGATGTTTAACCAAATAACATCTAACTGTTCTGAGAGTTTATTGGAATAAACACAAATCTGTAGTGAATTCTTTTTTTCTTCTTGCTTTTCTTTTCTAGATACTGTATGCATTCACCTGAGACAGATGGGGAGATGGGGGGGAGAGAAAAAAAAATACTTGCCATAGGAAATGGTCATGCTGCAATTCCTTCTCCATTTTTTTCCCCTCCTTTTGAGATTTTAGGCATGTATGCACATGTATCTGGTGTGTTTTTCGAGTCATGGGTCTGGGATTCAATCTACCATACAGATCCGGCTGCCTTAACTTCCACATCACTTGATGTTTAAATTCCTTTTTAAAGGGAGTTTAAACCTTAGTAGGTTTTAATTCTGTTACTTCTATATTTTTAAACAATGCGTTTATTTCTTTATCATTAGAAGTAGATATTTGTGTATTTCCATCGTGAAACCCACATTTCCTCACCATCTACAATATAGTCAACCATATCAACAGCTGGGCATTAGGAAGGGCTAAAAGTGCCCCCGATCACTTTGGCTTTAGATGAAACAAAAATTGCTTGACATAAAATTAAATAACATCAAAAGCAATAAACCTATTTGAAATGTCAAAATATAGCAAATAGAATAAGAGAGTAATAGGTTTCTTTCGTTTATTTTTGTTGGTGGTGTTGTTTTGTAGTTAGTCACAGGTGAACAGATTTTACCAGACAGCAATGGGTTTGCATTCCTTGTCTTTTGCCCTTCACTTTTGCTTGTGACTTGAACAGTTATTTGATGAAGTCCCCTCCTTTGTTTAGAGAATTTTTAGACACTAGTGTCTTCTTCTAAACACAGATAATATGCAATACAGCAGTGGGAAGTACTATATAGAGAGGTAGAAAGTGATGGACATGAGAATAAACTAATCTTTTATAAAAAAAATTTTTAAAAAGTCAGGTGATTTCTTCTTAAACAGGAGCTAACCTCAAATGCACAAAGATCAAATGTTTATGGAAAACACTGTAATAAATCATATTGAATAGCATTTTAGCAGAAGAAAGAACAAGAACAAGAATAAAGGTGGAAATGAGGGTGTTGATGTAGTAGAAACATAAAATGGCGGTTATTAGCAAGCAGAAAAGGTCTTGAAATGAGATAGATATAATACCATTTTTATTGTCATATTGGAGATGTGAGTTTTATGTCTTTTAAAACACTGCACAGATGCTGTGTATTCATTCATATTTATTAATTTTCCCTAGCTCAGCATATAACAATTTTGGTATAGCAATTTACATATATTATTTTCTTATTTAGCATCACAGTATCTCTGTGAGGTTGAAAAGCAAATATATCAGCAAATTTTACAGGTGAGAAACTAAGGCATTAAGAATTTACTATGTATGAGGTCTTAGGTAGCAGTTAGATACGAGCAGAGAAGCCTGTATGCCCACCAGTCCTCCCTGAATTGGTCTGGCTATAGCCAACAATTCCTGATAGAAAGGGGCATCACCACCCTCTGGCCTCAAGGAGGAACACTTGCCTGCCTTGCCTGTCTCAAGGCCACACTTCTGTTGCCTCAAGGCCAAACAGGCACACTAGACCAGGAGCATGTCCTTAAATTACCTGTACTCACTCAGTATTTGTTAGCATTGTGGTTTTTACTCACCCCTCCCCCCCCACCTAACCTAATCCTGGGAAAATGCATGCACAAAGTGTAGAGGTTATATAAGCCCCTAGTTGTCAATCAAAGAAAACCCAGTGGAAAAAGGAGAGAGGTCGGGGGAAGGGTGTTGAGAGGGAGGGGAATTGGGAATCAGAGCCTTTATAAAAGAAACCCATTCAGATAACCCCAGGACTCACTGATTTGACTGTAGCCAGCCTGCCCTCCCTTCTTGAGAGTGTACTTTGCTTAGCTGAATAAAGTTCCTCTACTATCTGCTTATCTGCTGGTGCTTGTCTTCAGTTCTTTAATTCTGTCAGTGGGTGCCAAAACTGGGGACCACAATCACCTCATAATAAAGAGTCTTTTAAAATTTCATGGAAAATGCATATTATCAAAATATTATGCTTGGGATTCAATTTTTACTTTTGCACCAAAATAAACTCGGAGTAAAATTCCATTTCTTCCAAAAACTTTTTGAAATGCTCTGATAATGATAAGTAATACATTTAGTATTTGGGAGGATTGCTCATACATTTCTTATTTTTTAAAAATTGAAGTACAAGTTTATTTACCTTCTAAAGGAAGTGTGTGTGAGAGAATAGCATGTCTGCACCTAACAAGTCTGATTCTGAGGCCTGAAATTTCCCTCAGCATGCAGACTTACCAGGTAGCAGGGAGCAAAACTCACTTTTCTACATAGTACACAGCGTAATCCAGAAAAATCAGACACGACTTCTGTTGAAGTTGATAATCCTGTACCCTGATCATATGTAATCCAATGATAAAAGGCTTCACAAATTAAACTGACCTCTATTTCATCCCAGAGGAAGTATAAACGTTAAAAAAAAAAAAAAGACTGCAGAAAGAAAGAAACTTAGCTATCATTTTGATCATCCATCTTTTTCTTTCTCTTTTTTCTTTTTTTGTGGAGAAATTATTGTCATAGAGCACGTGCACTTTCTAGAGAGATGGAGAGAAACAGAGAGACAGAAAGCAAGAAAACACACCCGCAAATGGGATGGACATGTTGCAATCCATTCTCCTCCATTCTCTTCTCAGGATTTTGCAGACACACACACCTGACAAGAATTTCAAGTCGCTATTCCAGGACCTAAACAGGGTTGACGATGTGGGAGTCCAACAACTTAACCATTATACAACCTGCTAAACCCTGATCATCTACCTTTTTGAAGAAAAAGTGGCGTGAAGCTAGGATAAGTTATTCTGCTTACTATCACTGAACACCTAATTTCTGAATGATACTCACTTCTGTTCATTACACCTATTCTTTGAAAATTGCACACCCATATATGTAATGAACAATGGACATTCAGAGAAAATAATTGAGTCATGTGAGCAATAGAATGGCAAATAGAAGTTTGAGCCATAGTACAAAGAAAATTTAAGCTTATGTATAGAAGATTGGTTGTCCTTAATTACCCATTGCTATGTAACAAATTATCCCAAAACATAGTGTTATAAAACAGTATTTTTCATCTCATTTTCTGTGTTTTCAAGAACATAGGCATGACTTAGCTAGTTCCTGTCTCTCAGGTCTCTCAGAGGATTCAATCAAGGTGTTAGCTAGAGCTGTGATCATCTTTGGCCTTGGCTGGAAAAGGATGGGTCAGACGCCAAATTCACTCAACTGGTTGTTGGCAGGATACAGCTTAAATTCTATGCAGCGAGAGCCTCAATTCCTTGCTGGCTATTGGCCAGAGATAGTCTTTTATTCCTTGCCAAGTGGTCCTTTTTATAAAGTAGCTCACAGCATGGTGGCTTGCTTTACCAGAGCAAGCAACTGATTGGGGTTGGGGAAAGAACAGTGTTTTATAAACTAATCTCCAAAGTGACATTTCATCACATTTGCTGTACTTTATTTACTAGGAGCAAGTCACGAGATCCAGTATACACGTGACTGCATGATGATCAGGAGGCAAAAATCATTGGGAGCCATTTTAGAAACCTGCCATATCTGCATTCTAAGGCTGGCTTGAGATTGGGCATTCAGTCATTTCTCAACTTCCATAGAACGGGACTGTTTCCTCATCTGTTAAATAAGACTATGATACTTTCCTTAAAAACATACCATATTCTAAGAATCACTGCAAGTGATAAATGTAAAAGCTTGTTAAAAGCATCAGGTAATGTTTAGAGAAATTAACATAGCTGTTATTAATTATACTATAAATAAAAAGTCCAATAATGATACATTATTACTGAGATTTGAAAAAGGAACCTGCAAAGCAATAATTTAGATAGCAGAATCTAAAATTAAAACTCAAATATTTAGAGAAGTTGCAGGTTTTAAAGTAAAATATTCAGTAGACAGAGGGAACGAGTCATACATTTCTTTCATAAGCACTTTTGAGCACCTTTGATATGCCAAACTAAATTTCATTCAAGTTAAAGATCTAAAAAAATGTTAAAATTTTATTTTGTATAAGAAATAATATTGGCATTAATGGCACAAAGAAATGTGGTATTATCTGTTGAAGATATTTTATAGTTTTATCATCTGTACTAGGGAGAAATGTTCACCTGCTAAAATATCCATTTTTTAAGCTAAATAATAATGTGATTGAATGTATAAAATAAATGAAATTAATTAAATAAATAAGTTTAAACAATAATATTGAGGGGTAAATCCCTACAAAGAGTATTAGAATTAACATATTGTAAAGCTCATGTTTTGCAACATTGGAAAGAAGTAGAATTAAAAGTTTACCTATATCTTAAAGCAGGTTGCAGAGTCATTCCTAGAATCCTGACCCTCTGACATTTAGAAAAATTTTCTTTTTGTTGTTAAAAGATAGTGGTTTTTATTTATAGGCATTTTTCTCTGTTTAATATTTTATCCTTTTAAAAAGAATTATTTTATTTATTTATTTTTTAATTCACAAAGACAGAGAGAGAGAGAGAGAGAAAGTGAAAGTGAGAATGTAAGCTGCCAGGTCTGGGACTCAAGCCATGGTTGATCACGTGGGAATCCAGCACCTTAACCACCATGCAACCTCCTGGCCCAATATTTTATCTTTTCTAACAGGGAAAAAAAACATGATTAGTTATAAAGAACAATGACAAAAATAATGTAAATGAACATTTCATTCTGACACCATGGAATCTTAGTTTGGTTCTACCTTCTACAAATTTTTTGTGAACAATGAACCAGATGTAGTGGTCCATGCCTGTTATCCCATCTGCTTAGGAGGTTAAAGCAGGAGGATAATGACATAGACACTTTCTTAAAATATTTTAAAAAAAGATTTAAAACTAAATTGTTCCAATATTTTCTCCTTATGAATAAAAATAGTTTAGCTGGAGGGGCCAGCAGTTGGCATAATGGTTATATCACTGGACTCCCATATAGTGGACCGTGGTTCGAGTCCTGGACCTGGTGGCTTAAACTCACACTGGGGACATGAACGTGCATGCCCAAGATCCCGAGAGAATGAAGGAGAAGGGATTGCGGTGTCGCCAGCCCCCCCTGAGGGTGATTTCTCGCTTTCTGTCTGTCTCTGTCTTTCTGGCAAGCGCTTGTGGCCTATAGCAAAAACCTCTCCCCCCAACCAAAAAAAATGGTTTTACTGAAAAATGTTGAAAACTTTTGAACTTAAAGTATATATTAGTTTTTTATATATGTACATATTTACAAATAAATATATAAATATAAAATCTCAAGGGAAATATAATTATTACCATCTTTTCACATGTAATATTCTTTCATGAGATCCAAGAAATAAACATTTAATATTTGTACTTATTAATTTTTAATTTGCCAGTGGGTATGTGTACTCCAGAGAGACAGGGAAA
>NW_006207163.1:948236-982363 GCF_000334495.1 Tupaia belangeri chinensis
GGATAGTGAGAAAGCATCCCCCAATGGGGCATAGTCATGCCTCAATCCCCTCTCCATTTCTCCTTCTTTTTGGAATTTTGGGCATACATGCACAAGCACCTAGATGTTTTTAAAGCTGCTGGTCTGAGACTTGAACCATGCAGTGGGCCAGGTGCTTCAAACACTAGGCCATGGGCTGACTCTAATATATCCGTAACTTACAGGTGTCTTGGAAATATACCTGAGTGATTCCATGATAAAAGGTATACAGTTGTCTCTCTGAATCCGTGGGGTGATAGGTTTCAGGACCTTCCAGAGATACAAAAATCCACAGATGGATTTATATAAAATAGTGAAGGACTTTCATATAACCTATGCATAGCCTCCCATATACTTTAAATCATCTCTAACTTATAATACCTACTATAATATAAATACTATGTAAACAGTGTTGTGCTGTGTGGTTTAGGGAATAATGACAAGAAAAAAATGTTCTTACAAATATCATGCAAACACCACTACCATAGGCCTAACTGCATAGTATAACTTCAACCACATATAAAATTCTCAGTCCATAACTGGTTGACTCTGTGGAGGATGGACTGTATGTCAGTGTGGGCATTTGAACACTGGGTTAAAACTCATTTTTGTCACCGGCTTCTAGGCAGAAAAATCTGAACTTACAGAAGTAGAGAGTGGATTGTTTACCAGGAGAGGGTATACAGGACATGTGGAACTATCGGTCAAAGTATACAAATTTCAGTTAGATAGGAGGAAATTCAATAGCTATTGTACAACATGATGACTATTACTAATAACTATACTACATTATGAAAATTTCTAAGAGATTATAAGTCTTAGAAGAAAAAAAGTATGTGAAGTAAACTTTATACTGATTAGTGAAACTAAGCCATTTCGCAATATATTTATATATTTTGAAACATCACATCATGATAAATATAAGCATGTGTGTTTGTGCATGGGCATAAATAATACTCATACCTTGGTCCTATATCTGAGCAAATAAATCAGAATATCTGGTGTAGATAGCCATATTTTTTAATTTCTTTAGGTTATTCTAGCACTAAACTTCTGAGTTCTAGTAAGGAAGCTATTGATGTGATTCCAGAATTTTTGCATATGTTGAAACTACCTAGTAGTCCAAATGCTTTCCAAAAAAGGAGAGGATTTGTTCATCTTTAGTATTCAAAGGCATTTACAGTTACTTTCTTTTATAGAGCCCTTTTGGACTAATGTTTTTGATGGCTTGTAAAGGGCTGGAACTATCAAGTTATCAAATTAATGATGTGTCATCACCTGCGAACATGAAATAGGTGCTATGTTTCTAACAGCAAATGCTAGATTAATGTCATTTTAGTCACAAGAAGTTCAAAATCAATTTCAATGCTAATCAGTGATTGAAAGAATAGATTAGTAATGCAGTGAATGTCATTACCCTTTCAAGCTTCTCTTTTATGTGATGCTCCCTGCTGAGGTGAATAAGGTGATGAGGTTGTGATATCATAAAACAAGGGTATCAATTTAAAAAAAAAAGAAAATGAAAGAAAAGAGATCCTGGAGAGGAAAAGTTAAGTTAAAACTCCCTTAATGAGTTTATTTTTGTCTATAATAAACTATCAGCAATACAGTAAACATACTGCTATTTAAAATAAAAATTAATGTTCTCTAAGTTCAAAAAATAGAAGTTAATTTGTATGTTTTTAAAGTATTTCCATTAAATTAATGTTAATATAAAATTCTTAGTTATTATTTTAATATCTAAAATGTGATTTTAATTTTGCTGTATTTGCTCCACTGTATATATATCTTTTATATAAGTATATATAGTATGTAAATATATTTATATATTTGTAAAATT
This sequence comes from Tupaia belangeri chinensis, assembly GCF_000334495.1. Taxonomy (NCBI): domain Eukaryota; kingdom Metazoa; phylum Chordata; class Mammalia; order Scandentia; family Tupaiidae; genus Tupaia; species Tupaia belangeri. The sequence continues at coordinate 950,095 of NW_006207163.1, forward strand.
TGTAGTTATTATATTTTTATAAATGTATATAATATATACATATATAATTAAATATAAATACATAAATGTATATATAACATATATATTATTTTATTATTATTTTAGGATACATGCAATCACAGGGTTAAGGGAAGAGAGAGAGAAACAGACAGACAGAAATAGACAGACACAGAAATAGACAGACAGACACCCCTTGGGGGGTGGTGGCCACGCTGCAATCCCTTCTCTTCCATTTTCTTCCTGGGATGTTTGGCATGCACGCACACATACCCGATGTGATTTTCAAGCCTCCAACTCTGGAACTTGAACCGCTGTTGGCCATGTGCGAGTCCAGAACCTTAACTACTATGCCACCTGCTGGCCCTGCTCAACTATATCATTAAAGTAAACTAATCAGTTTTAAAAAGGCAGCATCAGGATAATATTTCAAACAGAAAACATGAACTTATTTATCTGGTTTAATGGTAATATGCTAAGGACCTAAAGCACTTTTTAAAAGTTATTATTATTACAAATCTCTTCCTTGTCTCCAATACAGACTTGAATGATATTCTATAATTCTAATTATGTTATATATACAAAAGTATTTTCTGGTGGAAATACATTCAGATCAATATGAGTAGATTTTAAGTAACAGAAAATTTTTTAAAACTTGATTGAGAATAAAATCTTTTTTGTTTAATACTGTTTTGCTGTAGGAAAGTTCACAGAAAACAAGGTAAAATACTTTAAACTCTCTTTTTCTTAACAATGTTGTATAAACTAGTAAATTTTATACAATAAATTCCAATATAGACTAGAAATTGAACTGAAGAACACAATGATTTGCATTTCTTAAAGTGAAAAAATATATTTTGTACTGTTATGTGCTACTGGTAGATATCATGGTATATATTATGGTAGATGATAATGAGTATATTCCCTAATGTGGGAAGTACATTTTTATTTCTTTTAAACCTGTGTTTAGATTTTGCCAATATTGGATTCATGAGTCATTTCTCATGATAAGTATACAGTTTTGAGCTATACCTTTTTAATACAATCACTGTGCAGACTAAAAAGCCAAACTTAGTATAATTAAAGGGAATCAGAGCCTAGCTCTGTGACCTGGTGGTTAAAGCATCTGGATCCCACATGGCCAACCACATAGTCAATTCCCAGATCCAGTGTCTTGAAAAAACAATGCCCAATGTACTTTAGTGCACACTCAAAACCCTGAAAAGGAGGGAGAGATGTAGGAGAGGGGATGGCAGTGTGGTCATTTGCCATGGAGGAAGTTCTCTTTCTGTCGTTCTCTCTCTCTCTCCCTCTAGTGAGTGCATCCTCCCTGAAGCAAAAAAAAAAAAAAAAAAAAAAAAAAAAGAGAGAGAGAGAGAAAAGAAAAAGAAAAGTGGGGCCAGCCCATGGCCTGGTGGTTAAAGTAACCAGATTCCACATGGCTGACTGCATAGTTCAAGCTTGGACCCAGAGGCTTGAAAAACACGAGGAGCACTTGTGCATGAGTAAAAAGTATCATGATGTGACCATTCCCAATGGTGTATCCCCCCCTTCCTTTCTCTCTGTCTCTTTTCAAGCAAGCCCACATACCCTCTAGCAAAATTTAAAAGAAAATATATATATATTGTCTTAATTTGTTTTCAGTTTTAAAAATTGAATCATAGAATGGCCAGGTCTTTGTTTTAAATCCTTGTAGCAACGTTAGAATTTATATTGTGGCCTTCCAAACTAAAAGTATTTCCTATTCTGACCATTTAATTTTGACCAAGTGTTAGTTTTCTTTTCTATTCTAACACCTGAGGTTACTGACTGTTTTCTATTCTTTTTCATTCTTTCCTGCAAATGGCCTCTGCTTAGCTGAGTTTCTTTGGTGACTTGTCAAACAAGGCAGACAGCAGAACATATACACTACAAGGAAGCTCTATATAATCAAACAATATCTACCATTCCTGGGTAAATTAAGTATATTATATGATTTTCAATTTATTGCATGTTTATTGCATTAAATATTAAATACTAGATTTTAGTTTTTGAGACAGTATCCTATTCACTGGTACCAATTTTTGTTTCAAACTGGACAGACTAAATTATGTTGGTTTAAACATAACACAAAATTCTCTATTAATTTTTTTAAATGTGTAGACTGTTTTAATAGAGTAGTTTTAGATTTATAGACACATTTAATAGAAAGTACATGGAGTTTCTGTATACTTTCCTTTTCTCTATGCAGAATTTTCTTGATTACTAAATCTTGGATTAATATGGTACATTCCTTACCATTGAGAAATCAATATCAACCCAATAAATTAACTGAAATATATAGTTTTTTAGGTTTGTTTTGTACAATTCTATGTATTTTCAAAAGTACACTTGTCATGTATCTGTCATTAGACTATACAACAGAAATTTCACTGCCTAAAAATTCCTCCATGATCTACCTATTCATTTAGTATTCTGCCCAAGTCCCTGTCAATCACCATTTTTATTCAATCTTATTACATTTTTGCCTTTTCTAGAATGTCATGAATTTGGAATCCTATGATATGTATCCTTTTCAGATTGACCTCTTTCATATAGCAATGCACATTTAAAGTTTCTCCATTTCATTTCATAATTTAACATCTTTTATTTTCTTTTTGTTTTGTTTTGTTTTACTGAATAATATTCTGTCAAATAGCTGCACCATGATTTGTTTATTCATTCACCTTTTGAAAAACATTTCGGTTGCTTCCAAGTTTTAACAATTATGAATAAAGATGCTTTAAACATTTGGGTGCAAGTTTTTATATGGACACAACTTTTCAACTTGTGGGTAAATACTAAGGAGTGTGATTGCTGAAACATATGGTAAGACTGTTCAGCTTTGTAAGAGACTGCCAGACTATCTGGGTTAAAAGCGTTGTACTGTCCTGCATTCACACTAGCAATAAATGAGAGTTCCTGTTGCTCCACTTTCTAGATAGCAATTGGTGTTGTCAATGTTTTGGATTTTAGCCACTCTAATAGGTGTGCAGTGGTTTTCATACTGTTGTTTTATTTTGCAATTCCCTAATGGCATATGATGTTAAACATCCTTGTCATATGTTTGTTTTCCAATTCTGTATCTTCTTTCTGAAGTGTCTTTTTCCATATTTTTTTCTTCTTTTTTAATTGGATGATTTGTTTTCTTGTTGATTTTTTTGCGTTCTTTGTAAATTTAGTTACAAATCTTTATAAAATGTGTTTTGCAAATATTTTCTCTCAGTCTGTGACTCACTTGTATTTTCATTCTCTTAACAATGTCATTTGTAGAAGTATTCAATTTTAATAAAACCAACCTATCATTTTTTCTTTTACCTTTAGTGCTCTGATGTTGTATCTAAAAAATTATCTCCAAACTCAAAATTGCTTAGTTTTCTTTCTATTTTATCTTCTAGGAGTTTTGTAATTTTGCATTTGAAGTTTAGGTCTATGATCCATTTGGAAGTAATGTTTTGATACATGTATGGTCTGTATCTGGACTGTTTCGTTGTTTTCAATGTGTATGCCCCGTTGTTCCACTATTCACTTTTCTTTCTCTTCTCATTTCAATTGGATTGCCTTTACTTCCTTTATCAAAAATAATTTGTCAGGAGCCAGAGAATTGTACAATGGTAGAATTTGAAGTTCTGCAAAGTGATCCACCATGGAAGGTTCCCAGTTCAGTCCAGAGACTTATCTTGAGAATGCTGGACACAGTCTTGTCCATGATTTGTGCAAGTGCAGGCATCTGTTCTACATACTGACTTCAATTCCTTTGGGTATATACCAAGAAATGGGATTGCTGATTTGCTACAGGGCATGTGTGCTCCCTGGAGAGACAAAGGCATAGAGATCAAAAGTGAGTAGTCAACCTCCTGGGGGGATGGCCATGCCTCAATCCCTTCTCCATTCTCCTCTCAGGATTTTGGGCATGCATGCTCACGTGCCTGGTATGAGTTTTAAGCTGCCAGATCTGGGACTCAAACTGAGGTCAATCATGTTGATGTCCAACGATGTAACCATTATACCATCTGCTGATCCCATGGGACTGCTGAATTTTACAGCAAGTCTACTTTTAGTTTTCTAAGGAAATTCCATGAACTGTTTTTCACAATTGCTTTACTCATTTACATTTCCCCCTACAGTGCTCAAAGGGCTCTCTTTCTCTACCATTTCACCAACATTTGTTATTTTTGTCTTTTTGATAGTAGTCTTCCCAACAGGTGTGAGGCGACATATAATTGTGGTCCTAATTTGCACTTCTCTGGTGATTAGTGATAAACTTTTAGACTATATCCATTGGTCACTTATATGTCTTTTTATTAAGAAGTGCTATTTCCTTCTCATTTTTAATTAGATTATTTATTTTCTTGCTATGGGGTTGAATTTCTTATGTATGTGAATATTAGCATCTTACCAGATGTGTCTATTGCACTAAGTGGTAACAATCATAAAAAGAACATGCATATTCCAAAATTGTTAAGAGTAAATTTAAATGTTTTCACCACAAAGAAGGTAAGTATGTTACAATAGGTGATAGATTTGCTAACTAGCTTGGTTTAATTATTCTACCAATAAAATAATAGCAAAAATGTTTTACTGTCGAGTGTTGTGGTGGGCATTAAACCAATAGTGATGATGCAAAATCCTATGATCCTGAGCAAAGAAAAAATAATATGTCACCAGGACAATGATATTGAATTAATTACCTAGAATGTATTGTTTATAATTTTCTTATTTCTGCAGTCCAGGACTCAAGATCAGCTCCTACAGTAAGACTCTACTAAGTATAAAACGATACATTTGGAATCGTAGCGAATCTTACAATTTTATGTTGCATCAGCATCTATTAAGTTGGACTTACTCATGGCAGAGACAGAGTGCATTTGACACAATTTTCGGTTCTCCACCCATTCCCAGTCCTTAATATGCTAACCCAGAAATCTCCCTTACACAATTTCTTCCTAGTGAACATTTTCCTATGGGACATCTCAATAGAGCCTATTTGACAGGCCCCACTTAACCTCCCATGCTGCCTGGACCATGCAAATACGCATTTCACCACTTCTCAGTCACTGTGCGACTTCCTAAACCTTGTGCGAACTTGCTTTAAATCCTTGAAGGATGATTAAATGCTAATTAAAACTCATTGAGGAAAATCTGTTAGGATCCAGTAAAGGTGTTCCCCCAGAACCTGTAAGTAATATGAGCTTTATTTCTATCTTGTGTTTCTCCTAATCATTGAAGGCATGATCTCCTTTTAAAAATCCTAAATTAAAACAAGAGTAAGACTCGTTAATTTAACAAAATATATGCAAAATGCTTAACTTAGCCTTTGTAACTATAATTGTTCAGCAATACTTTCTAGAACACTTTTAACTTTTCATTGAAATATGCTCTTTTCCCCAATTTTCCCTCCACAATAAAATAAAAATATATTTCAACTTATATCATTTATTCACTGAAGTAACACAAAAGCAATCTAGTAAAATAGGAAAAAAAATTCCACCAACGTAAGCTGCTTTATAGTAATAATGAATATTTAACACTATTTTGAAATGTAGAAGGAGCTCTCACAATCTACTCTTTGATAACAGCATTTTGATTTCCTGAAAGGAGGAAAGTCTAAATGAATAGAAGACTCATGGTTTATCAAATCACATTATTCTTGTTCTTGCCAAATTTATCTAGTATTTGCAACAGCACTCCTGCCGTACAAATCCCAGTAAAATGTAATGCACATTTATGCATATGGCTTCTAGAATCCTCTTTTTTTGTCCAGTGCTTGTGACATAAGAGAAAAAAAGAAAGTCATGCTTTCTTCAAACATATTTAATTTTCTCTTAATCACATGAACATTATTTTATCCTGCTTCTTCACCTCTTTTTTATGCAATTAGGGGCTAGTATCTGACAAATTTCTACTTAATAAAATGTGATAAAAAAAAAAAGCCTATACTTTACAACCAAATTTGGATCGTAATCTCTGTTATCTCTCTTCTCCCCTGGGCTACAACCTCCTGAGCTATGTGTTACGAGCAGCTTCACAGGATGAGCAGATGGACAGGGTATGGTTACCTAATAGCAATCACATTGGATTGTGATATGAATGAGTAATCATCCTTCAATGTTAAGTCACTGAGAATTTAATTTTTTTTTTAGTGCAGTAGCTAGCATTATATACCCAAATCTTATCAAATCATGTTTAATTTGCATAAGATATTATATACATGAATTATAATGTAATTCTGTGTTTAAGAGTTGTAATTAAAATTAAGCATTCATTACATAATGTTCCTAGGAAAGCTTTAGAAGTAAAAATATCTAGATTTGGTGATAGGTTTTTCATATAAAACCAGAGCACAAAATACTTGTTATCCAGTAATCATGGCATTGCTTATGCTTATACACAGTTATACAGATATTTTATTCTGATTAATAACTTCATATAAGTGATAACTTGGAGATAAACACAGTTTGCCGCTTTCTTCATATATTAACTAAAGATCTTACTTTAGGATTACATAAAATTAAAAGTAAATATAAAACTTCCTCTTATATACTTGTTGATAATTTAATTAAAATATCATTTGTTGTTCTAGAAAGGATTTTAGTGTATTTTTAATGTTTGTTTGCTTGTTTTGATTTTTTTTTTTTTTGGAGAGATGTTTGCTATAGGGCGCGTGCACTCACCAGAAAGAGAGAGACAGAGAGATAGAAAGCAAGAAATCACCCCCCGGGGGGGATGGCCACACTACAATTCCTTTGCCTCCATTCTCTTCTCGGAATCTTGGGCATGCATGCACACGCACCCGGCATGAGTTTAAGCCACCGGGTCTGGGACTCAAACCGCAGTTGACTACATGGGAGTTCAGCAACATAGCCATTGTGCTAACTCCTGGTTCCCTAATGTATTTTTAATGTTTAACACATTCAACAATGAAAAATTAGTACACTTGGGACCAGCAGTTAGTGTAATGGCTATGTCGCTGGACTCCCATGTAGTCAACTGTAGTTCGTGTCCCAGACCCGGTGGCTTAAAACTCACACCGGGTGCATGTGCGTGCCTGTCCAAGATCCCAAGAGGAGAACGGAGGAGAAGGGATTGCGGCATGCCCATCCCCCCTTGGGGGGTGATTTCCTACTTTCTGTCTCTCTCTCTGTCTCTGTTTGTCTGGCGAGCGCACGTGCCCTATAGCAAAAACCTCTCTAGGAAAAAAAAAAAAAAGTACACCTGAATGTTATCTTTAACTTCTACATTTATTTGACATACAATAGTATTATTAAACTCTCAAGTATCATTTATACTTAAGATAACTTTGAGGAAGCCTCAATTTAAGACACTTTAAATTTTATAATATGTGATATAGAAAATAATGTGGACCTTTGCTATGAAAAATCATTAGCTTATTTATCTGTAGATATGCTATAGATGAGAAAAATTATTTTAATAATAGTAAAGCACTAATTATTTCAGTATAATTTTTAAATGTGGTTTTTAGTACACCAGATAATCTTGTATGTGTAGTCACCATCAATGCCATAGGAGATATTTTTAATTTTATAAGGTTCTTTTGTTCATGGAGAAGAAACAGTTACGAATCTATTCCAGGTGATCATGCTAGAAATGTTTATGAAGTTCAGTGTAATCTATTCACCATCTGTGTGTCCAACATACGCATTATTGCTCAATGTATAGTATAACTAAGAAGCAAGATACATAGAACTTTGTTGGTAAAGACTTATCAGAAATGCCTAATGGATATATTTACACAACCAGTTTTGTGATGAATAGGTCATATGATAGTTCCATCTTAATAAGGTAGGAAAAGGAACAGTGTGTGCTCTAATTGAAAAACAACACCCTTGCTGTGTGGTAGGAGGAAGAAACTTGTACCATGCAATTAGGCATATTTCCATCAGTAGTGTGACTCGAAACATTTATGCCAGGTGCAGGTAAAACGAAAAGTCTTGAATATATTCATCAGCCAAGAAAAGCTGCTTCTGTGAGGAATACATAGGGTGAAAACTATGTATACCTGTATTTATTTTCCAAAAAGTCCTGTAGTTTTTTACAATTCAGAGAGATTGCTTTTGCTTTCACACTTTACTATGAGCATGAAGCCTAATTATAATATTGTCTCTTTTTCTATTTGAATGTGTCAGTTTTCATATTATGACTTTCACACCTGTACTAGCTAAGATTAAACAGCCATGTCATCTGAGACCACCCGGCAACTAAACTGTGAAAATTAATTTCAATTTCACCTAAGCTCGACCCCATGCTGTTTTCCTATTACTCCCATACCAGGGTATCTGTGACTTTCGCCTACCAAATGGCTTATTTATCATTATAGAAAATACTCTAAAGAGTTGTGGTGACAAACTCTACCTTGTATCTCAGTATAACTTTAGTAACATATTTTATGTTTGATAGAAGGGTATTATGAAATGATTTTCGAGTTTCTCATAGACAAATATTTAACACATAACTTCCTAATGATAAATATTAAACCTTCAAAAATATTTATGGGTAGTAATAATATGTGATTGTAAATTCTTTAATAAATATAATAGCATTTTTAGATATAAAGCCCTTCAAAACAAATGAAACAGAAATGACAAAACTAAAAGAATAGAAAAATCACAATCACAGTTGGAGATTTAGTAGTTCTCTCCTCATTAATTGAAATAACAAAACCATATTATAACAAGAATAGGAAACCACAACAAAATAAGCTAAGATACACATTTTTATTTGATTGAAAAACTCGGTATAGTTAAGACAGTTTCTTTTCACATTGACTTACAGATTTCTTATAATAACATTCAAAACTTCAGCAAACTTCTGTAGAAATTGACAAAATAATTCTGAAATGTATATGAAATTCTAAGTTCATAGTATTATCAAGACCATTTTGAAAATGATAAATTTAGAGAACATTACGTACTTCACTGGCTTATTACAAAACTACAGTAATCAAGACACTGTGGTATTGGTATAAGGAAAGGCATAAGGGCCAATGGAACAAAAAAATTCCAGAATAGACCTATGCTTATACAGTCAGTCAACATTAAACAAATTTGTCAAAGTAATTCTATGAGAGCAAGTTACCCTTTCAACATATTTTACTAAAACAACTGTGCATTCTCAGAGACGGAAGTTAATTTTGAAACACATATCACACCATGCACAAAAATTTTTGAAAATCAGATGGACAAAAATATAAATTTCTTTTGATAGACATTTAATATTTTTTAAAACAAATTATTGCATATAAAGTATACATCATGATATCATGAGACACACACATGTACACCCAACAGAATGGTTACTATGTGAAAACAAATTAATATTGATATAGCCATCATATCACATCGTCGTCCATTTTCTTCCCCTGTGGTGAGAGAAGCAATAACCTCTCACTGACCAAAAATCCTAAGTATACTAACAATAGTCCTCATCCTGCAAATAGATCTTTCAATTTGATTTTGCTACATATTTTCTACTTTGCATCTCTTGACATACATCTTCTCATATTTTCCCCCTTCTCTCACTCTTGGTAACCACGTTTTTATTCTATCTCCATATATTTGACTTTTATCTTCGATTCCATATGTAAGTGAGATCAGGCACTAGTTTTTCATTCTAACTGCATTTTTTCCTCAGTATTACATCCTCCATATCTACCCATTTTGTGACAAATTGCAGGATATTCTTGATTTTTGAAGCAGAGCCAGATTCCATTGTGTTATGTGTGTGTGTGTGTGTGTGTGTAAGATTCCATTGTGTAATGTGTGTGTGTGTGTGTATATACACATATACATACACAAGAGAACTTTAAAAAAATCGATGAAAAATAGAATTCAAGTGCAAGTTTATTTTGGTGCAAAAAAATGAAATCACGCATAATTTTTGACAATACACATTTTCTGGACTTTTTGAAGACCTTTCTTAGCCACAGTATCTTTACACATTCCTCCATGATGGGCACATTGGTTATTTCCATATCTTGGCCTTTGTGAATAATGCCACAGGAAATATGAGAGTACAGCTATCTGTAAGAGGTGGTTGTTTTATTTCCTCTGTCATTACCCAGAAGAGGATTGCGGGAAATATGGTGATCCTGTGTTTAATTTCTTTGGGAATCTCTATACTGGTTTTCTCTATGACCACAACAATCTATGTACTGAGCAATACTGTACAAGATTTCTCTTTCCTTCACACTCTTGCTAGCACTTGTTTCTGATGAAAATAAAAATCTTTCCAAATTCTCGTTATCAACAACTGTTGATAGTTACATGTAAATATCATTTTCAATGATATATTTCTAAAAATTATCCTAACGAAGGCTCTCAGAATTGCTGAAAGACTTGACATACACATTAGTAGATTTTTGCTCTCTAGGGACCCGTGGCTTCCTGGGCCTCATCTGAGTAAGTGTTCTTTATCTCTTTACTAAAATATACTTTAAAATACTCCTTAAAGTAGTACTGGGAAGCTTTCTCCTCTCCCTCTGTCTCTGGAGAGCATAGGCTCTCTAGCAAAAAAGCAAATAAAAGTGTGTAATTGTAAAACTTTCACTGTCCCATAGAGATGTGAATTATTTAAAAGCCTATTTTCCATACAAGGAATGTCTTTCTCCACTTGGGAACCATCTCTTTGAAATGTAATCAAGGAAGATATAGCTCCTAGTCCCCTGGTTTTCCCCACTCCCTATGAGAAGGTAGCAGCCTAAGTTCAAGGAGCCTTATTCCAAGTGGTAAAATTATCTCCTGTCAAGGTTTTGAAAAAATTTTTTTTTCTTTTGAGTAAAACTAATTGGCAAACAGTAATGGCTATGAGCTTCTACCACAGGTCTTACAAATGTTGAGGAGCTGAGGAATATAGCAAGTATTTATTAAGTTTAACAAACGATGATGGAGTAACATAATGTATTAAAAGTATGTGTTAACAATGTCACAAAATTATAAAATTATCACCTACAATCATAAAATATAATTGAAAAATTTTAGTTTCATAAATCATATTCTGTTTTTAAAAATTATTTAAATAATCTGTAATCATGGTGATGACATTGTTTTTGGTTTGAGAATATTAAAACTGAAACACTGTTTTAAGAAAATCAACAATAATTGTGCAAAATTCTAGGTAACTTTTATATTTCAGAGAAAATTATCACCTACAATCATAAAATATAATTGAAAAATTTTAGTTTCATAAATCATATTCTGTTTTTAAAAATTATTTAAATAATCTGTAATCATGGTGATGACATTGTTTTTGGTTTGAGAATATTAAAACTGAAACACTGTTTTAAGAAAATCAACAATAATTGTGCAAAATTCTAGGTAACTTTTATATTTCAGAGTAACATTATAAAATATATCATCATAATTATATTACTAAATATTATTTATTTTATATCTATATAATGAATATACCTTTTAACATGTGTTTGACAGAATAAGAGTAATTATACGGTATCAAGACTTATACAATGCAATTTCCTTTACCTTTTAGGTAAAGAAACTAAAACCAAAAAAGCTTGATTTTGTATTATTTGAAAACTTATCCTTAAAAACTATGGGGAGAGACCAGCAGTTAGCATAATGGTTATGTTGCTGGACTCCCACGTAGTCGACCACGGTTCGCGTCCCAGACCCAGTGGCTTAAACTCACGCAGGGTGCGTGTGCATGCATGCCCAAGATCCCGGGAGGATAATGAAGGAGAATGGTTTGTGGCGTGGCCATCCCCCCCGGGGGGGTGATTTCTCGCTTTCTGTCTCTCTGTCTTTGTCTGCTGAGTGCACGCGCCCTATAGCAAAAACCTCTCAAAAAATAAAAAAAAAAATAAAAAAATAGAACTATGGGGAGCCTCAGTGTTACAGTAAATCACAATAAGCTGCATGCTGGAGGCCATAGAAAAGATCCAGATTTGGTTCCCAGGTTAACCTCTACGTAGTGCTTGCCTGACTCAAGGTCCTGGCAGGCAGGGAAGCCAGAGTATGGGGAGGAATCACAGTGTGAGACCATGCTGAGTCAGTCTTTTTTTCTCTCTTAAGAAAAACTTAAGAAATGGTGGCATAATGGTAATACATTCTGAATCCTACATGTGACCATGGTTCAAATTGTAAACAGGGTCAGCTTGAAACAATGCATATCATAGATATATGCATTGAGTGCCCAAGACCCAACAGCCTACAAAACTGGAGGAAGGGAAACAGGCATGACCAGAGCCTGTGGATGCTTATCTTTCTCTTATGCACATGCTATATCATAAATAAAGAAAAAAAGATGAGAGATTTTTTGCTATAGGACATGTCCACTCACCAGAGAGACAGCGACAAGGAAACAGAAACTATGAGAAATAGTTCCCTGGGGGCATGGCCATACCATAGTCACTACATGGGTATCCAGCAACATAGCTATTATGCCATCTGCTGGTCCCAATGTTGACTTCTTAAAAATATTTTTTCTTGGGACCAGCAGATGATGAAACGTTTATGTCACTGGAATCCCATGTAGTCAAATGCCATTCGAGTCTCAGACCCAGAGGCTTAAGGTTAATGCTGGGCACTTCGTGTGTGTGTACACCCAAGATCTGGAGAGAAGAATGGAGGAGAAGGAATTGCAGCATGGCCATCCCCACTGGGAGGGCTGATTTCTCAATTTCTGTCTCTCTGGCTCACTCCAGTGAGCATATGCAGTCTATAACAAGAATCTCTCAAAAAAAGTCAATATTTACAAAGAAAATTTAATGAGTTTGAAAGAATAACATATTCATACACATAAACTGTGCAAGAAATAATTAAACAAAAAAACCCACAAAATAATAACATAATTTTTCCTTTACTTTTACATTGCAGTAACAAATATATATTTGCACATGGGCATTTTAGTATAAATTTTGTTTTTTCTTTTGCAAATATTAGCATTTATTTCAGGAAATTGTTTTTGTTTTTAGATGAGAAAAAAGATGTCAGTAGAAGAAAAATCTGGTATATGTTAAAGATCTGGTACATTCATAGAAAAATGCACTCCAATGTGAATTTATGCACACACATGTGAACACAGACACATATATTATAATCCTAAGAAATCAATTTTCTATCTAAAATACTTTCTGTCTTTTATAAATTCTTGGAGCCAGATTTGGGGGTAAGTTTGAGGAGAATTTAAAAGATGTTGAGTTATTTAGCTGTAGTAAGAAAAGTTTTACTTCTATTTCAAAATATTATCCAAATGGAAACCTCACTTGAGTCATTCTTCACATAAAAACATGATCTCTACAGCATAAAATTTAGTAGGCTATTTAGAAGAATATCCTTGAAATAACTCAAAATGATCTTTTTTTTTTTTTTTTGAGAGGTTTTTGCTATAGGGCCCGTGTGCTCACCAGACAGAGAGAGACAGAGAGACAGAAAGCGAGAAATCACCCCCCCCCAGGGGGGATGGCCACGCCACAATCCCTTCTCCTTCATTCTCCTCCTGGGATCTTGGGCATGCATGCACACGCACCCTGAGTGAGTTTAAGCCACTGGGTCTGGGACATGAACCGTGGTCGACTACATGGGAGTCCAGCGACATAGCCATTACACTAACTGCTGGTCCCCAAAATGATCATATTAAAGGAAGATTCAGATATTGTAAGAAACTATTATAGTTCACCTCTATTATAACAATTTAGATTATTGCTCTTAGAATGTGTGGATGATGATAACTAAGAATACCGAATTAACTTCCTAGCTTCCTAGTTTATCTGAGACGAGGGTTTTGTTTTTCTTTACTTAATATGTACAGATAGAATTTTCTTCTCAAACCTCTGCCAGGTGACCTGGCCTTCCTGAAGACAGGACACAGGCTGGGTGTGGATCTCTTATGGTACCTGCTCCTAGGTTCTCTTTAAGAGTTTTCCTCTGTCTTGTACTTCTTACTGGAACCCAACCCATCAATTTTTATTCTGGAAACTAAAATCAGAACTGGACTGCTCTGACATCTCTTAATTGTCTATAAGTGTACTCTCTAGGTTCTGGACTCTTCTTTATATATAAACTTTCTCCTGTAACCCAGCAATGTATTGTATAATATAAGCACTGGCTTCATTCTCATCAACATATCTATCTTCAGATAACACATTTTAATGCTCTCTGGGTTCTAAGTCCCTGTTCTGACAATCCCACCCCTTGGGTTTTGTTGAAAACCTATAAGAAGATGGGTACCAAGTGTGAACAAAAAAATATAGAGATTGTGGGACCATGCAGTAAAGGGTGCTGTGTCATAGAGAGCCATGAAGGTAGAGGTGAACCTTTCAGATGAAAAAGAGGACCTAAGAAATGCATTTGTTAATCAGCTCAGTTTAGTCATTCTGCAGTGTGTACATACTTCAAAATAACACATTGCATGCAATCATACATAATTTTTATTTATACATTAAAAAAATTTACAAATAATTTTTAAAAAGACCTAATCCATACTTACAGAAAAATGGGACAAGTCACCAGGGAACAGAGATATGCATAATTCATGAAGCTGAGAAAAATAATATCACCATATTTCAACTCATAAGTAGGGATTAATGTTGGAGCCCAACCAAATTTTTAAATCAAAATGGGGATCTCAGCCAAGTAAAACAACGAAAGAGTTCTAATAACAGTGTCTCAGTGGGAAAAAAAGGGAAAGGTTAATAGTAGAACTTTAACCTGAAGATTTCCATTGTGCTTATCCCTGGACTGACAGAACAGTGTCCTGAGTGTTTTACTGACTTTAGTGCCAGAATTTGAAATGATGTGAATCCCATTTTCATGACCTAGAAGGCAGAACATATTAAGTAGTTTGGAAGAGAGTGTGCCTTGAAAAAACATCTACCATTCTCACTCTGCTGTGAAATTATAGAACTAATTTTGTTGGGTTTGCAATTCCTAAATTTATAAAAGGGCATGATAATCAAGGGAAATCTAGAGAAATTGTTACTGTTTTTATTACAAAATTAAACCCCAGCTTGGAATCCCAAGAAGTAAGTTATACATTTTATTTGTTCTTTCAGGTGGAGTGTATTTAGAATTTTTGTCTTAGCACCAAAGATTTGGTGGTAAAGCAAAAATAGAAGAAAGTTTACTGCTTCTTGGTAAATGTAGATACTACTTTTGACTGTTTTCTCCCTTTCAATATAGATACCAAATAAAGAAATCTTCAAAGACTTAAGAAGGCCCCCTTCATGCTCGAACTAAGAATTTTTGTAATGTTAAGATAATATTTAGTGAAATTAAACCTTCCTTCCTTTTCTTTTCTTGTTAAGTTTTGTTGTTTTCTTGTTTGTAAAGAAAAATAGATGTGGGCATTTGTCTTAGAATTAAAATCAAATATAACATTTAAAATGCCTAAGTATGATAATGGTCACATTAGAAAACAAAACAATAACAACAACAACAAAAAACTCTACCCAGTAACAAAGTAGAGCTACTCATTATAAATTTAAAATATTTTATATGAAATCTTTTAACCAAATGCATTAAGACTGAGATTCATCTCCTTGGACTTCTTTGACGTTCATGTTGTTTTCTTTTCAATAAATTTTAATAATGGGGCCAGCAATTAGCGTAATGGCTATGTCACTGGACTCCCATGTAGTCGACCGTGATTCCAGTCCCACATCTGGTGGCTTAAACTCATGCCAGGCGTGGGTCGTGCATTCCCAGGATCCTGAGAGGAGAATAGAGGAGAAGGGTTTGCAGTGTTACCATTCCCACCAGGAGTTGGGGGGGGGGGTAATTTCTTGCTTTCTGACTCCGTCTCTCTCTTTTTGGCGAGCGCATGTACCCTATAGCAAAAACCTCTCAAAAAATTTTTTTGAAGTACTTTATGAGGAAGTTTTTTGTACTATTTCTTTTTTAAATGACAAAGAAAAAAAAAGTGGAGGTAAATTTAGAAATATTAGAGTCAGTTCATGACTCTTACAAGCCCGTAAGCACTGATGTGGAGTACCAGGGAGTTGATTGTTAGGGTGTATCAGTTTGACCAGGAGGGTCATCTTATCTGCCAATGAACAACTATTGAAATCTATATTAGAATGGGTGGTACTGTGGTACACCTTGGAGAAAAAGGAGTGAAAAAGGAATATAGCAAGCTATAATTTATTTAAAATTTCATTTAAATTCCATAATTATCTTTCCTTTTATTTATTTATTTTTTATGTTTTTGAGATGTACCTTTAATTTTTTTTTTTAAGTTTATTTCTTTCATGAGAGAGGGAAGTAGGCACTCTCCACAGGGGCTCTTCATGACATTTTTCTTATCTCTCGTATCCGAGCCTTCCAGGCAGCCATGATCAGGAGTGCACTCCTACATTCCTGTGTGCTTCAGGTTAATGTAAGATCAGAACTAGTCTTTCTCATGGCTTTAGTATTGCAGAGTGACACCCTGCCACCAGCTTCACTGTGACTGGGCCAGAAATATTGTTTCTTCAGAAAAGCTAGGACATAGTTTTCTATTAAAAAAATGAGTCAGGACTTTTCTGATGACCTAATACCTTTATTTTAAAGGACAGTAAGCTAACCTCAAACTGATGAACCTTAGAAACTTGAGCACATAATATTTTTAGCTTTTAGAGGTAAACTTGACATAAAATAGCATTTACCCCATTGAAGTATATATTTGATTCTGATAATTGTATCCAATCACATAATTTCTACTACAAACACATCATAGAAGTTTCATCGTTCCAGATAGATTTCCTCTGTTTCTATAAAATTAATTTCCTTCTATTATGGGTTGAATTGTGCCCTCCACTGCCCATTTATATGTTGAAATCTAAATACCAAATATCTAAGATTGTGACCTTACTAGAAACAAGGCCTTTAGTGATTCAGTTAAGGTGAAATATATCATATATGTGCGGCCCAGTCCTTGACTAGTGTCTTTAGTAAAACACATTAGAACACAATGTGCACACACAGGCAAGACCACAGGAAGACTCAAGATGAAGAGGGTCATCTGCAAGTCAGAAGGAAAGATTTCAGAAGAAATCAATTCTGCTGATTCCTTGACTCAAACTTCTAGAATCTACAGCTGTGAGAATATAAATTTCTGTCGTTTTAGTCATTCGGCTTGTGGTACTTTGTTATGACCGGTCTAGCAAACCTCAAAAAGTCAGTGGAAAAAATGGAATTAAAAGATAAAAACAGGGCCAGCCTATGGTCTGGTGGTTAGGTGACTGAATTCCACATGGCTGATTGTGGCATGACTAGGCTTATGGAGTTATGGAGTGTGCTTTATAGTTTTCCCTCTCTCTGTGGTGAGCACATGCACCTGCTGGCAAAAAATAAAATAATAAAAATTCTAGAGTTTTGGTGTTGTTGTTAACATAAGCTTCAAGTTCAAGGTACTCTTGTAAATAATGACATCCCTTAAGAACTGAACATTCTGAGAATTTAGCAGTGTCAATGCAGTCTTTTTTATGCTATAGACCAAAGAAAAATAGGTACCCTTTAAAAGATTTTTAAGGAAAAAAAAATTAAGATAAAGGAAAAGTCAGGAGCCACATTGGAACTTTAAAATGCAAGCCTAATGATTTCCCATCAAAACTCTTACAAGATTACCTTTGTTTGATGAGAGGAATGAGCAAGAACATTGCCATGGTGGAAAAGAACACTAGTTTTTCTGGATATTTTTTTCCATGAAAGCTTTGGCTAACTTTCTCAGAACACTCAAAACAAGCAGATGTTATTATATTTGGATCTCCAATAAGTCAACAAACAGAATGCCTTGGACACTCCAAGAAACTATTGCCATGACTTTTGTTCCCAACCAAACCACGTTTGCTTTGACTGGGTGACTTCTACCTCTTGGTAGCCATTGCTTTGATTGTGTTGTGTCTTCAGGATTATCTGGTAAAGCCATGTTACCTCCTTTTACAATTCTTTGAAGAATTGCTTTAGGATTTTGATTTCATTTATTTTAAATTTTGATCAAAATCTCTGCTTGTGTCTGCAGCAGATCTGCATGCAACAGTTTTGGCACCCATTGAGCACTCAGTTTTGGCACCCATCTATAAGTTTTCAGTCAGAATTGTGTAAGCTGAACCAATTAAGATGTGTGTATGGTGTTAGTTATACCGGCTCTTCCATGTTAGTTTTCTTTAGTTAGAGTACAAATGAGACTTATTTTTCCCCCCACAAATTGATGATGCTATAGGTGTCATCTTCAATACTGACTTATGTCATTAGTAATTTTAGTCAGAAAAGTCTAATCTAAAGATTACATTTTTCTTGATTTTCCTAGGCATGAAACATTTAATATTGCACAGACCGTACACAACTGACAACTAAGCTTATTGTCAAGTTTCATAAGGAATACATAACTGTACAATAACACTGTAAAAAGTTAAATATTGCTTGGCCTTAAAATACAAGATAATTCAATTCAGGGAATTATAAAAATTTTAAGAACTATTCAGTCTCTGCTGGCCTGTAATACACACATACCTACTCCTTGGGGAATAGCAGTGGTGAGAAGCTATGAAAGGCCTAATATCTGTAAGGTTAAATTAGATTTGGGGAAGCTACAGGATTCCCAAGTGTTTAGATGATGCAATTATTCCAGAAACAAACTTGATTGTATCTAATACAGAGTTTTTGTCATATGATGCTTTTACTATGGGAGACACTATATCATCATAGAAACTCTTTTTCAAAACTATCTAGTAAATTAAGTTAGAAAAAGATTTAGTGGTTGTTTAATTTATCTCATAAAAGCAACCATAAATAAGTACCAGTTTACTCGCTAAGGGAAAAAAAATGTCCACCACCAATAATAATATTTAATGCAATATGAAATGTAACCTCATGAAGAAACCAAAAGTGTAATTGCATTTAGTGACATGCTGCAATTTAATTAAAACCAATTAAATTGAACTATTGGCAATTTTTGCTTACATGCGTTATTTTTAGAAATCAACTATGGTTTAGAGGTTAACTGCAATATTTAAAAGCTAATAAAATTATTTCTCCATTAACTTATCATTTTTATAAGTACCAATGGATAATTTTGTATACGGTAAGTAAATTTATTTTTAAATATCATGTATCAAAAATACAAGCATAAAAATCTTTAAGGGGTAGAAGTATCAAATTTTATTTGAAACAATTGATAGACATATATATCACACTGTTTCCTATATATATATATATGTATATACATATGTATATATACACACATACACACACACATACATACACATACATACATGCATACATACAGAGGGATAATTACTCTTTAATTCCAGGAGGATGGTCTTTTATAGCTAAAGAGTTTTCTTTTTGCCATCCCTGATCTTATGATAGCAATTCTGTTGTTCTGCTTTTATTCAGCACTAGTATGCTCTCTAACTCACGGTTTTCTTTTACAACTCTTTATCTCATTTTTAGAGATCTCAGCCAAAAATCTCTAAACTTGTTTAATCTCATGTTTATTTCTTATAGCTATTCTCTTAATTGCTTTATAATTTTGCTCCTTCTGTAGTGAGAGCCTTAATCTTCATAAATTATCAGTTCCACTGTATAAATGTTTCAACAGAATTTTATCACCATTAAGCAACATGACTTAGCCCTGATAGTATGGTAAATCTATCCTTCCCAAACCCATGTGTTAAAATTTGGTAAGCTGCTGTAATGGAGTAGAGAAGGTAGAGATTTAATCCAACAAGATGTTGAAAGGAGGGGCCTTTGGGAAGTGATTGGGCATCAGGGTACAACCCTGTAATTGGATGTTTATGGTTTTGTGAAAAGACATGGATGTGGACACAAATATATGCTGTCTTCTGCTCAAGATCTTGCCATTTCATAGTCTGTACCTTTTGGGATCCTACCAAAAGAAGACTCTCACCATATGTGGCCTCTTAACTCTAAGCTTCCAAAGCTATGAGAAATATAAAGCTCAACCCTTTCTAAATCACCAGATTTAGTTATTTTTGTTATTAACAACACAGCTGACTAAAACATAAAATTAGTGCCAACGGAGTAAGATGTTTCTGAAAATGCACACCTGAAAGTGTGATCACAGCTTTGAAACTGTGTAATGGGCATAACTTGGAAGAGTTTGAAGAGATATACTAGAAAAGACCTGGTAAAGGTTCAAATATTAGAAAACTAGAGAAAGTTTGAAACTTCCTAGACCATGGTTCAGTGGTTGTGATTAGAATGCTGATAAATATATGGACATTAATGGCCATTCTGAGGAAATTTCAGGTGAAAAGGAAGGATATTTCATTGGAATTAGAAGAGACATAATTCCATTACAGTAATGCAAGTAGTCTGACAGCACCGGGGCTCTGCCCTAGGGATGCTGAATTATGATGGATACATGCTGAGTAAAATTTTCTAAGAAAAATATAGAAGGAGCTGCATGGTTACTTCTAAAAACTCACAGTAAAAATTGTTTTAAAATGGGATGCTTGAAAGATATTATAATTAAAAGAGAAACTGGGTGGAAATTAAAAAATAAATTCATAACCTCTTTATGTAAAAAATGAAAATTAGTGATTGATAGAGAATGTTAAAAGTATGGTTGAATGACTGGTTGCTAAAGGTGTTAGCACTAATAGAAGGGATCCAGGGGCTAAACATCAAGACATATCAAGAGGTCCTTGAGGCTGCCCTTCCCATCATACATAGGTCCAGAGTTCTACGAAGTCAGAATGGTTTAAGGGGTGAGCCTAGGGCAGGATTATTCCCAGAAGACACTGTTTCCTAACCCTGAGTCAGTACTTCTTACCATGAACATGATTAAGTGGGCCTGCATGCAACTCCAACTCACTGTTATGGCTGTTACTCCAAACATGCAAATAACAGGCATTGGTGGCATGTACAGGGACATAGTTCTGAAGGCTTAGAGAATTCATCACCTGTGGAGGCTTCACCTAGATTTCAGTTTCAAAGGATGTTTCTGACAAACTAGAGGCCTAGGCAGAGAATTGGCACCTAGGTGAAGCCACTGCAGAGAGCCCCCAGTAGGACAATTCCAAGTAGAAATGTGGGGTCAGAGTTGCTATAGAGAGTCCCTACCAGAGGAATTTCTAGTAAAGACACAGGGTCAGGACTGCCCCTGAGACCTCAGAACTATAGAGGTATCTACATGTAATTCCAGGCTGGGAAACTATAGGCATGAAACTTCAAACTGAGAAAGCTAAAGCAAAGGCTGAGCCATGAGAGCAAGACAACCCAATGTTTTGAGAGCTCAAATGCCCCAGTGGTGGCACAAGGAGTAAACAATTATTACAAAGCATTAAGACTCAATATCTGCCCTGTTGGATTTTGGACTTGCATAGGGTCTATTAGTCCTTTCTTCTTGTGAAATGGGAATATTTACCCTATGGCTGTCTTACCATTATATTTCACAAGCATGTAATTTGTTTCAATTTCCCTGGCTCACAGCCAGACTTTAGATTTGAGTTAGTGCTGGAAAGAGGTAAGACTTCTGGGAGAATTGAGATCATTTTTCATTTGAGAAGCACATGAATCTCAGGAACCTGGAACAGAAAGCTGTGATCTGAATATGTCCCTCCCAAATCATGTGTTAAAATTTGGTGAGTGATAGTACCAGTGAGAGAGTAGAGACTCAACCCACTTGTGATGTTGAAAGATGAAGCCTTTGGGAAGTGACTGGGTATCATGGTGGGCCCCCCATGATGAAATATTCGTGGATCTCAGGACCAGCAGATGGCACTAATGGTTAGGTTGCTGGACTCCACATGGCCAACTGTGGTTTGAGTCCTGGACCTGGAGGCTTGAAACATGTAGGGTGCCCAAAATCCTGAGAGGAGAATGGAAGAGAAGGGATTGTGGCATGGTCATTCTCCTTGGGGATGAGTTCTTGCTTTCTGTCTCTGTGTCTCTGGTGAACACATATATGCCCTATAGCAAAAACCTCTCTCGCACACACACACGCACACACACACACTCCTGGGTACCTAAGGAGACACGTGGACACAGATACATGCTCTGCTCAGGCTCTTGCCATGTGAATCCTTTAACCACCTTGTGCCTCACTAACAGTAAGACCCTCACCAGCTGCCATCTCTTGACATTGGACATCCAAAATCATGTGTTAAACTTCTATTATTATTTTTTTGAGAGAGTTTTGCTATAGGTACATGTGCCAGTTGGAGAGATAGAGACAGAGAGACATAAATTGAGAAATCACCTCCCAGGGAGTTTGGCCACACTGCAATCCCTTTGCTCCATCCTCCTCTCAGGATTTTGGGCATGCACGCACATGTGCCAGCATCACGTTGAAGCCATAGGATCTGGGACTCAAACCACTATCAACGATGTGAGAGTCCAGTGATGTAGTCATTATGCCATCTGCTGGTCCTTAAACTTCTATTTCTTTTTTTTAAGAGAGGTTTTTTCTATGGGTCACATGCACTTGACAGACAGAGAGACAGAAAGTGAGAATCACCCTCCCCCAGGGGATGGCCATGCTGCAATCCCTTCTCCTCCATTCTCTTCTCAGGATCTTGGGCACGCATGCACACGCACCTATGTGAGTTTTCAGTCATCAGGTCTAGGCCTTGAACCAACTGCTATCAACTATGTGGGAGTCCAGCAACATAATCATTATGCCATCTGCTTGTCCCTGAACTTCTATTCTTATATTACCCATGTTCAGATATTCAGTTATAAGCAACACAATGGACGGACATATCTAATTGTCAATTTCCCTCCAAAATTTTAGTAAATATCACTCCAAACACTGAGCATAGG
This sequence comes from Tupaia belangeri chinensis, assembly GCF_000334495.1. NCBI lineage: Eukaryota > Metazoa > Chordata > Mammalia > Scandentia > Tupaiidae > Tupaia > Tupaia belangeri. Next base: position 972,852 of record NW_006207163.1, read on the forward strand.
GGAGAAATTGCAGACTAACTCAGGATTCTTAATTTTGAATTGCAGTTTTTGCTCAGGTTACACTTATTTTTATTACTGGTTTCAGTATTTTACAGTTGGTTTCTTAGTCAAGCCTACATATCATTATTATTATCATCACCATACTGTCAGGTCTATACGCAGAAAACACAGATCAATATCTGAGAACTATCATAGTGGTAGGACACCTCAGACTTCACACTACAGTAGGAGAGAAAGGCAAGTCAGATGTTAATACAGTTAGTTACTTGTCAGTTTTAAAGATACATTTGATTTTTTGCTTGTTTTAATCCTTCCTCCCACGTCTTGACCACTCGATTTCACACAACTCTCTTCAAGTAAATGACTACCTACAGATATAAGTAAAAAAGGTCAGTAGTAATTAAAACCACAAAGATCTGATATTTAGACCACTGATATTTAAGCAGAAGTTTTCTTCAAGAAAAACAAGGGATTCTATTTGGAGAGACAGAAAATCCTTGTCATGTGAGCTGTCTCAGCCAGATAAGAGACTGAGCATCTCCAAGGTTTAATGAAATAGCTAAAGACTTAGGGAATAGAGAATGTATGCCTTAATTATGATCCATTTTTGCTTAACATGAATCAGATTGTAGATGTTTATCATTTTTCTGCGAGGGCAGTAAGTACATTATAAAATCCAAGCTCATATTTTCATTTTTTAGCCTGTAATCATGTGTCTCTAGATAGAGAACTTAATACTGACAAATACAGTGCTAAAATGTTACAATCCATTTTTCAATACTGATAAAACAAAATCTCATATTCCTTGTCCTGGGATTTTGTTTTATGGTCCTTATAAATTAGAATGTTTGGGAAATACATTGGAGAGACTTGCACTGTGAAAAGATAATCATTTCGTTTCATATCATCTTTTCATGATGTACTAAACACAATTTCTAGCATTATGATATGATCTGTTCTAATTTATTTCAGTCACTGCTCTTTTTGCTTTACAGATAGGAAAATGCTATTGAATAATCAAGAACATATTAAAGATACTAAAATGATTCTTTCTAAAACTACTTTTCCTTAGTACCTATTAGAGTTTGTAGAAATGTATCTTTCTTATAATTTGAAATACAACACTGAACTAAGTCACACCCATTTAAAATTGTTACCATGCTAATTATATTTTTCCTGTGCTATTTTGTCTAAAGATTTAATCTAATTAAAAATGAAAAGCAAACAATTGGCAATGTGTGGAATAGGACTTCTCTTTCTAATAAAGTTGATTTCTTATCTGAAAAAGGACATTGTCATTTGGAATACTTTCAATGACTTAGGTATATAAAAAATGATCCTTCTAAAATTAAAATGACAGATTTTAAAGTATGTCATAATTTGACAACTGAAATAGATACCAAACATTTACTTCATGGGTACATATGTTTATATGTGCTTAGACAAATTGATTCAGAGTGACACAAGTGCACAAAATTATAAAAATGTTTTGCAACTCATGTGTTCTAAGTAATACAAATGTAGAAAATTATGGCTTTGCTTCCTAGTGTACCATAGATCTTTTAGTGCGGCTCCCTATTTTAAAATAGCATGAAGTGATTAATATTCATCAAAAGGAAGTGGGAAGAGAGGCATCATTTTATTTTCAATTAATAGAAAACAAGGCATTGTCTATTTTTAGTCTGCTAGCTATTTATCCATTCCCTATGGAAATGAATGGACTGCCACACTCATCTGCTTTCTTGCTAAAAGAGCTTGTGCTGCCAGGCTCACCACACAGTGTCTATCTGGTATTGAAGCACTATCTTTTTCAGCCATGCAAGTCTGTGTTCTGTGATAAAGTTCAGTTGTGGGCGGCCTTGCTGACTCTACTCTGCTATAGAAAGAACTCTCTCTTGCTACAGTATTCATTTGATCACTCTTTCTTCTGAGGCTTGACTTTCTTCTGAAATTATGCTTCCAATCCTAATGGTTGTCTCTTTCTTATTTTAACTCATTGTATTTGTTTAATATGAACTAGATATTTAATTCTAAATCGAACAGCAGAAGAAGTTGCTGACTGCTGCAGAAAGTTAGTTTTACCAGAGATAAAGCATAATTTATGTACTTGATGGAACCTAGCATATATTTATACTTTCCAGGCTACTGTGGAGGTAGTCTGACATGTAATGTGTTAGTCTATTTCTTTCCAATTCTGCAATATCTACAGTGATTATTACAGTCAAGGTGAAGACATCATATTCTACCTCTGTGAATCTTTTCAGCATGAGAAATGAATGTGTCAGTTGTACTATCAGCCATTTATTTAAGGTGTGTATAGAGATCATCTTGGGGCACACATTTCTGTTTTGTTTGTTTGTTTGTTTGTTTGTTTGTTTGTTTTTGTAGGCACCTAGATACACTCCTTCTTCAAACACCTAAAAGAATAAAATTTTTAAAATAAAATTTTAATGCACACGTGAACTTAAGGTATCAGAAAATATCATAATGCAAAATAAATAGAAACAATAAATTATCAAGCAGTATTCAATACAAAGTAAATAGCATTATCAACTGAAACAATTCTGTAGAAGTCTCAGCTGTATGGGTCTCGAGAAGTGGATACCATTAAAATTCGTGTTTTATTGTCTATGTAGAGATAGAAAAAAGGCCATGACAAAGTGCTCACATATTAAGAGAGAATGAGAAAGAGTATCCTCCATAAGTTCAGGTTTCTATAAAGGCGATCATCTCAAAATGGGGACAGGGTGGAGACTAGAAACACAATTTAATCACCAATACAAGGAATCTCAGGAAAAGTTCATATGTTTGCTTGGCCTTTGATTTAAAAAAAAAATAGTTAATTTATAATAGTGTCCCACATCAAGCAAGTTTAGTTACATCAAGTTCCTAGTGTATTGAGTGCATTGCGTGTCTGAAAATTATAAATTAGGGTACTTACATGATGTTTCCTAGCTTGTAATCTACTTGCCCAGTAAAGACAAAACTGAAATGTGTTTGTATATGTAGACTCTAAACCAACATCACACAATATTTCCAAAGATTAAATAAAAATATCACCACTAGAATTATATTCAGAATCCAAAGTTTTAAACACACAAATGAAAACACAATCATTGGGAGTTACAGCATAAAAAACAAATGGAAAGAAGTATCTGACCTTCAAGAACATGATATAACTATCAAATAGAAACATACCATAATCATGTTGAGATATTATTAATATGTTTGAAAATGAAGTACATATTTTTGCTTATTATGAAAGCAAAATATTTCACAATCTACAAAATGAAAAAGACAAAATGGTTTGTTTGTTTGTTTGTTTGTTTGTTTGTTTTTGTAGGCACCTAGATACACTCCTTCTTCAAACACCTAAAAGAATAAAATTTTTAAAATAAAATTTTAATGCACACGTGAACTTAAGGTATCAGAAAATATCATAATGCAAAATAAATAGAAACAATAAATTATCAAGCAGTATTCAATACAAAGTAAATAGCATTATCAACTGAAACAATTCTGTAGAAGTCTCAGCTGTATGGGTCTCGAGAAGTGGATACCATTAAAATTCGTGTTTTATTGTCTATGTAGAGATAGAAAAAAGGCCATGACAAAGTGCTCACATATTAAGAGAGAATGAGAAAGAGTATCCTCCATAAGTTCAGGTTTCTATAAAGGCGATCATCTCAAAATGGGGACAGGGTGGAGACTAGAAACACAATTTAATCACCAATACAAGGAATCTCAGGAAAAGTTCATATGTTTGCTTGGCCTTTGATTTAAAAAAAAAATAGTTAATTTATAATAGTGTCCCACATCAAGCAAGTTTAGTTACATCAAGTTCCTAGTGTATTGAGTGCATTGCGTGTCTGAAAATTATAAATTAGGGTACTTACATGATGTTTCCTAGCTTGTAATCTACTTGCCCAGTAAAGACAAAACTGAAATGTGTTTGTATATGTAGACTCTAAACCAACATCACACAATATTTCCAAAGATTAAATAAAAATATCACCACTAGAATTATATTCAGAATCCAAAGTTTTAAACACACAAATGAAAACACAATCATTGGGAGTTACAGCATAAAAAACAAATGGAAAGAAGTATCTGACCTTCAAGAACATGATATAACTATCAAATAGAAACATACCATAATCATGTTGAGATATTATTAATATGTTTGAAAATGAAGTACATATTTTTGCTTATTATGAAAGCAAAATATTTCACAATCTACAAAATGAAAAAGACAAAATGTTTTAAAAATATCAGAGAGCTGCTGTGACAGTCAGGACTTAACGTCTTGAAATCTGCCAAGAGAAATATTTAGTAAAATAAAAATAACTTTTCCTTTCTATGACGATAAAAAGGCCATGGGAAATTCATCTGTTTAGTTATAGAAGAATCACTAGAGAGAATGTAAATGATATTGGATTGGGGATACAAAACTTAGAAGTAAGATCTTCAAAGGCAACAGAACTTTAGGGCCCAATATTTGGAAAAGAAAAGAGACTGAGGAAAATGACCATGACACTCTGCAAATTCAAGTGATCTTTAAAAAGTTTATGAAAAACATATCTTACAAAAAAAAAAACTCTATGGATTTAATTTGTTTTGCACCAAAATAAACTCATTCTTCAATTCCATTTTTCCATGAATTTCTTGAAGTCCCCTCATGTATACTAATCAAATGATTAATCTGATTGGGGCAATCAATAGCCTCAGAAACCAGAGAGGGAGCTTCCTAAAAGCAGAAAAAAAAGTTTTTACAAGTTGGAGCTGAAAAAATGAAATGAGTTTAGAATTTTCAAAGGCAATGAAGTACACAAAAATTCCTGTCTTCCCTGAAGTTGAGGACTGCTGAATTTCAAGGCAAAAGTAGGAGTGTCTTCCTTTTCTTCTCCCCAGTGATGGAAAGCTCCTGTTGATTCTGGAGTCTTTTGTTTAATCACCAGAAGATACTAATGCTTGAAATGGAGAGAGACAAGGCACCCTCCTACCCTCTGTAGGGTATGGTCATGGAGTAATCCTTTCTCTTCCATTTATCTTCCTGTCAGGATTTGGGGCGTGCATACATGACTGGAGTGAGATGGAGAAATGGATGATGGGGATTGCAACAAGATCATACTCTATTGACAGGGTGCTTTCTCTCTCTTTTTCTCTCTCTCTCTTCTGTCTCTGGTGAGCACATGCACACTTTGACAATAAAATAAACCCTGTATAAAATTAAGCCTGTGTCTCTCCATATTTTACTTAATAGTTTATTCAGGATAAAATGATACTTCAAATGTTTATGGAAATTATAATTCTTTATCTTAAACTTGTATTCAGATATTTAATTCATATATACATAGTGTTGTTGAATATTTAGATTAAATTCTAATGGTGCAGTAAATAAATATATCTAATAAGGCCTGTGGGTAATATAAATTAGTTCTAATTAAACAGACTAAAATACCATAAATAAATTTTCTGCATATAATTTAACAAAATTTCTTTCTCTTTTTAGAGAGAGATTTTTACTAAAGGGTATGTGTATTTACTGGAGAGACAGAGAGGACAGACAGAAAGTGAGAAATCACCCCCTAGGGGTGATGGCCTCTCTGCATCCCCTTCTACTCCAATCTCCTCTCAGGATTTGTGCATGTACACACAGGTGCCCAGTGTGAGTTTCAAACTATCGGTCCAGAACTCAAACCACAGTGGACCCTGTGTGAATCCAATGACATAGCATCTGCTGGTCCCTTAACAAAATTTCTTTATTTTATCTGCATTTATAAACTAAATATTTAAGGTTCTTTTATGAGGCATCCCCCAAGCATGACAAGGAAAACTCACAAATCTAAAACCCAATTCACTGAACATAATTTCTTCTAAAACTTCTTAAAATGTTTTTATAAATTTAAACTTTAAATTTATATATGAAATATTTTTTACACTCTAATCCTCTTAATGGAAAAAATCCAATCACCCTAGGCATTTTAGCTCAAAATAAAATATAAAATATGTGACATACTCCTGAATAACACAAGGATATTTTATAAAAACTCTCGAGTATTTTAAATTTAATAATGAAGTATTAGTGATCAAGATTTAACTCCTTTCAAAATGTCTTAATTATCTCTTAAGCACACATGCTGAGATTACTAGGTGGAAAATTACAACCCATTGTACTATTTGCTATAGTAGGTTGCTGTAATTATTGATATATTTGCTTATTATTCTTAAACTTGAAATCACTTTATACAAACTGTGTCTAGGCTCTGGGTCTCTCCCACATACTGATTAGACAGGCAGTGCCATTTTTAAACGCTGTCTGATTTGGAAGATGGTATTTTCCCACTCTCCTCTATTTACTGCCTAATTGGACTCTGCTTTGTTAACACCATCTTCTTTGGCTTCAGTTCTAAAGACATTTTAATGCTTTCTCCTCTGGTGCTGTCACAGTTCTAAAGACACTTTAATGTCATCCACTGGATTTCAAAATTCTTCACATCCTCACATTTCTTTGTCTTCTGTAGCTATAATTCTGATGTCAGGCTAATGACATTTTAGAAACAATAAATGAAGAAAATTCATGAGTAGCAAGCAAGAAAAGACTGATACATTTTTTTTTTCTATTACAGATTGTTTCTATCCAACCCACATATTTCAATTGGCTTCTAAATCCTCTTATGGGATAATAGCAAGTTCAGCATGATATTTCTATAGGAAAAGATGGATGACAGCTATTCTTGGACACTTTGGGCAATATCAGTGCCAAACTTCAAATGAAACCTCGAAGTTACAATGTATTAATAGAACACAGGGAAGAACTTTAATTTTAGTGTTAGGCTTAGTACCAGTTTGAATATTTTCCTGATTCTATCAGTCACCACTGAGTGACTTGGGACATGTTACTTAATTGTAAGATATCAGTTTCCATATCTTTATATTTGGGATAACCACATGTACCACATAGATTTGTTTTGAAAATAAAATGACCCCACATCTCTGCCAAACATTTTAAAGTGCCTGACCCATAGATAATGGCTGTTAAATTATAGTTGCAATTAGTTAATCTATCAAAATAATCTTCTTCATGGAAGGGTGGAGTGGTTCATGACTAACATCAAATGATGCTTCTAAAATAGATTTTACTTTTAAGCTCACTCGTGCAGAGAATTTAATTTTAAATCTGCCATCTTTCATACAGATATCAAGAACCATGACGGGCCTGAAATTGTATCCTCCACGTAAGCTTATAAGTTAGCTCGCCACAAGTTCATGAATACTGGCAAAACACAAAGACTTGCATAAGAGACAAAATTTGCCCCAGCTCCCCTAGCCCTAACTCCCACAGAGTCCTGTGAAAAAGCCCAAAGAATTCCAGTTCACAGAGTGAGTTGTATTAGAGTAGAAAACTCAGGCTGGGGTGTGGAGCCTGCCAGCAAACCTACCCACCCTTCACCCCAAAAAGAGACATTTTCATTAGTTAAGAACAGAAAACCAATATGCCCTCTGCTTTGAGGAAAGACAACTGTAACTTTCATAGTTATTTATAAGCCTCTTTGAAAGACAATATGGTACAGAAACTGTTCATGCCTTTGTCTAGAAGATACAGAAGCAAGAACTCATCAATAATTGTCTCTGAAAACCAGAATAGTGGAAACTTGATGTCTAAAGCATAAAAATAAGGATAAATTTTTATAAACACAATGCTAATTCATGGACATTTACAAATATTCTAAGTGCTGAATTCCACAGAAACAATGTGTTTATAGGGATAGCAGAGACCACTGACATATAGATTTTCTCAATGGTGTTTCAGAGAGGGGAGGGAAAAGGTGGGGATATTTGGGAATGTAATGTTTTCTGAATATTTGATTAGGATTGGTTCATGATATAATTGTATAGGACTGGTGAACAGCCCAAGTTTAGTTTAGTTTTTTTTTTTTTAAGAAAATTTTAGTGAGTACCATCTATGGAAAGAATAATCGTTTGATGTTCATCTAGAAGAGGTTTTCAGAAGTTTTAAGAAAAAAAAACACAAAATAATGTTATTTACATCTTCTATCCTTCTGGGTAAAAATTTTCTGGGTTAGAAAGAGCAAGTTTAAGATAAGTGAAGTCATGTTAATGTAGAGATTATACTTTATATATACTTTATATATAAATTATTTTGGTGTTTAAATGTCAAAAGCCTGTCAGCCAAAGCCTGCCATTACTTGAATATGACATAGAACCAGTAATGAGGAGGGTCTAGTCCTTTGTAGTAAGCTAGTTTTATGTCTTGATTACAAAGATGAGAAAAATGATAAAACAAGGAATATACTAAATAAGGAATATACTAATATACTAAATAAAAATCTGATCATGATTTGCAGGAAAATGACCTATTTAAGATATATATATATGCATGTACAGCTACATACATACATACATATGTGTATCTTAAATAGGTCATTTTTCTGCAAATACACACATATCTATATATACATATGTATCTATGTATGTATTTATACATACATATATATCTTAAATAGGTCATTTCCCTGCACCTATGCACACAGATATACACACACACAAAAACAAATAGGGAAGAAATGTTAAATATAGAGAAAAAAACAGTTTACAGAATTTTTTGCAGGAAATGACTGTAAGAATGGAGTTATCTTAATAATAAATCTCTTTTTCATTGTCCAGTTCAGGATAATGTAGAGAAAAATAATGCTTATCATAAAACCTACTCTTTCAAATCATTGTGTATATATACATACACACATACACACACTAATTTTCTATACAAATGCTTGATTAATATTATAATGATTCACAAATTATAGTCAGTTGAAAATTAATTCATATTTCTCTAGGTATTCTTATTTTGAATTCTTTCTCTGTTTTATCTTTCTGTATAGATTTAATTTACCCAAGTCCAAAGTTACATAAGTCTCTGTAGACCAGGTGTGATTTACAAGCAAAAAGGGTCAAGATTAGGATGATATTCAAGAGAAGCAATAAGAGAGAAACCACTTGAGAAAACAATAGTCATTTTATATTACAATAATAATTCTTCAGTTCTATCTTTTTCTTAAAAATAAACTTTACCAGTTGAAAAACACTGTTGCATATGACAAAATTAGACTCTATAAGCAATGGATTTCTATTTCCCAGGGATAATTTTTTAAATATGAGAAAACAAGGTGGTAATAATAGGCATATACTTAAAGCATTTACTGTTAATTTTTCCCAAACCAAGAATTGGCATCTGTTCATACAATTTGGTAAGCTGCTTTTCTCTTACATCTCAGTTTATATCCAGTTTCTGTACTGAAGACTTATACTGGGTGCATTATTAAGAAAACGATGATTTAACTTTTAAGAGAAGACAGCCAAGATGGCACATTAAATGCTCTTTAGCCTGGGATCTACCTTAAGAAATAAACTGGAGTCACAGCTTCCGCGAGGCTATTCTAAGTATTTCAGAATGTGATTCCAGGTAGGAGCTGGAAGGCAAGACAGAGAAC
>NW_006207163.1:982723-983806 GCF_000334495.1 Tupaia belangeri chinensis
GGGTGTAAAGCCAAGACAGAGAACATGATGTGGGGAAAAAGGAAAAGCCAGTGCAAGGATATCCTATTTAGTTGAGTGCCCTCTGAGCAATCTGTTTCTATTCCCACTGGAATCTTTCCACACGTCTTAGTCAACAGACCATGGAACTGTCTCCTCAAAGACTAAACAGCAAAATAATTGTTGAATATCCCCCAGTCTCTGACAAGTCAAGGTAGCCCTATTGACATTTATTTCTCATACTTCCAAATTGCCAATGCTGCCTGATAGGCTGACACTTCCTAGTCTCAGAGGTACTTTGGACAGAAATTATTTCATGACACCTCCCGAGATTTTACCTGTAAAAACTAAAAAGGTCAGCACGTATCTTGTTACTGTTGCAGGAGGGTTTTTAAATAATACTTGTAAGAGGTGCCTGGTAAAAGAGGGTAATTAGTCAGAACAGTTATAATATATGAAATCCGAGCTAGGATTATATGGTGTCTGATAAACAATTTAAGGGGAAATATAAACATTTTAATGGTTAAAAAAGAGTGGTATATTACTATATTTGACTCCAAGAATCAATTGCATTCCAATATCTTTCTTCTTTACAAGAGTAAAGAAAATTGAAAAATCTTATGGGAAAAATAATTCAAATATAAGTTTAGGGCTAGCAGTTGGTATTATGGTTAAAGTGCTGGACTCCAACATGGCTGACAACTGTTTTTTTTTTCCATCTTTTTCATTTCATTTTTAAAAATTTTTATTGATTTTTATTTTTTATTTTTATTATCTTCATAATCTTCTTCATATTACATTGGATTACATATAACTTTACAGTGTATTACATTGCTTTTTCAAAAGGGAATGCCATGCATGTCAGTCAATACAGAGACATTAATCTCCCCACTTCAACATTCAATATCTTTTCTATGATTTTCCCAATTATTATTATTATTATTACTCTAATTATTTTTTAAAACAATCAATCACTATTTCTCATTTTGCTTGTAAAAAGACTTTACCCATCATGAAATACTTCTCAGACCAATCCAGTTGAGAATACTATACATGTCATCATCAGCAGGTAATAAGCCATATCTG
>NW_006207163.1:986493-986868 GCF_000334495.1 Tupaia belangeri chinensis
TATATAGAACCACCCTTGCATCGCTGGTATAAAGCCTACCTGGTCGTAATGAATGATCTTTGTTATATGTTGTTGGATACGGTTTGCGAGTATCTTGTTGAGAATTTTTGCGTCTATATTCATCAATGATATTGGTCTGTAGTTTTCCTTTTTTGTCATATCCTTACCTGTTTTGGGGATGAGGATGGTGAAGACTTCAAAAAATGAATTGGAAGGTTTCCTTCCTTTTGAATCTTTAGAAATAATTTTAGTAGGATAGAGGTTAACTCTTTAGTAGGATAGAGGTTAACTCTTCTAAAAGTTTTGTAGAATTCAGAAGTGAAGCCATCTGGACCTGGGCTTTTCTTTGTTGGGAGGTTATTTATTACTGATTCA
>NW_006207163.1:988248-988618 GCF_000334495.1 Tupaia belangeri chinensis
ATAAGGTGAGTTTCTTGTAGACAACAGATAGAGGGTTTCTGTTTTCTTATCCATTCAGCCAATCTATGTCTCTTAACTGGAGAATTTAATTAGTTGACATTCAATGTAATTATTGATATTTCCGTACCTGATGCTATCTTTAACTGAGCCATTTTCTTGGTTGCTTTTTGTTCTCATATTTGTCTCTGATTTTTTAGTTTTCCTGGTATAGTACTCCCTTCAGAACCTCTTGAAGAGCTGATCTGGAGTTGGTAAATTCCTTCAAATTTTGTTTATTTGAGAATGTTATCTTTTTTTCCCATATGAAAGATAATTTTGCCAGGTATAGTATTCTTGGTTGAAATTGTTTTTCACTCAACACTTTGACTAT